>NC_056453.1:9801778-10094278 GCF_018296145.1 Oncorhynchus tshawytscha
CTGGTGGACTCACTGAACATAAATGCTTCCTTTCTAAATGATGTCTGAGTGTTGGAGTGTGCCCATGGCTGTGAAAAACATCTAATAAAAAAGGAGTCTGGTTTGCTAAATATAAGCAATTTGATGTATAGCATTTACTTTTACTTTGTACTTTTACTCAAGTATGACAATTGAATACTTTTTCCACCACTGTACTTAAGTACATTTCAAATTTGATACTTTTAGACTTCTACTCAAGTAGTATTTTACTGGGTTACTTTCACTTTTACTTGGGTCATTTTATATTAAGGTATCTTTATTTGTACTCAAGCATGACAATTGGATACTTTTTCCACCTCTGTATGGAATCATGTGGTAAACAAAAAAGTGTTTATACATATTTTATATTTGAGATTCTTTAAAGTAGCCACCCTTTTTGCCTTGATGACAGCTTGGCATACTCTTGGCATTCTCTCTAAGGTAGTCACCTGGAATGCATTTCAATTAACAGGTGTGCCTTGTTAAAAGTGCATTTGTGGTATTTCTTTCCTTCTTAATGTATTTGAGCCAATCAGGTGACATTGTCTGCGATTTATTTAGAATTCAAGGCACACTTAACCAGCATGGCTACCACAGCATTTTACAGCGATACCATCTGGTTTGCGCTTAGTGAGACTATCATTTGATTTTTAACAGGACAATGACCCAAAACACACCTCCAGGCTGTGTAAGGGCAATTTGACCAAGGAGAGTGATGGAGTGCTGCATCAGATGACCTGGCCTTCACAATCACCCAACTTCAACCTAATTGAGATGGTTTGGGATGAGTTGGACCGCAGAGTGAAGGAAAAGCAGCCAACAAGTGCTCAGCATATGTGGGAACTCTTTCAAGACTGTTGGAAAATCTGGTTGAGAGAATGCCAAGAGTGTGCACAGCTGTCATCAAGGCAAAGAGTAACTACTTTGAAGAATATATTTTGATTTGTTTAATAATTATTTTGGTTACTTCATGATTCCATATGTGTTATTTCATAGTTTTGATGTCTTTACTGTTATTATACAATGTAGAAAATAGTAAAAATAAAGAAAAACCCTGGAATGAGTAGGTGTGTCCAAACATTTGACTGGTACTGTCTATATAGTCTATATATACAGTATATACTGTATATATCTGAAACAGGATGCAATTTGAATGGAATGGATGGAGAGAGACTGCTTGTGCGTGCTCTGATTTAAAGCAACTATATTAGAGTGATAGGCTGTTTTAAAACTCTGCAGCTGCAATTGATTTTTTTGTATTAACAATTAAAAAATATAGTGATCCCAGAAAGCCAGTTTGAGATGTGTAAATTAGACATACATTTAGACCTTATGTTACTGTAGCATAGGCTATGTTGCAGCAAATTTAGGCCTTTATCATAAGAAAAACAGTTACCATGATGAGATGATAGGTCTACATGCATTGTGAACTACACTCCATACTGAGATGGGCTGTCTGTCCGCACCATGATGATTGATCATGCAGAGAATAGGCTGTAGAGAGGCCAGATTTAGACATCGCATATACAGTAATTTAACAGTTCCATTTCACGTCATGCTGTTGATATAAAGGGAGTGATTTTGGGTGCTATATCTCATTAATTCTCTATAACTGAGTTCATGCTATTCAACCCTAGTGAGTATATAATGCGAACATCTAGCAACCCATAGGTTAGCAACACACATTTTAGGTAATTAGCAACTT
Source organism: Oncorhynchus tshawytscha (assembly GCF_018296145.1). Lineage (NCBI taxonomy): Eukaryota > Metazoa > Chordata > Actinopteri > Salmoniformes > Salmonidae > Oncorhynchus > Oncorhynchus tshawytscha. Next base: position 9,803,502 of record NC_056453.1, read on the forward strand.
TTTAACTAATTACAAATGTTTTGCAACTTTGCAACTACTTAGCATGTTATCTATCTAACCCTTCCCCTAATCCTAACACTTTACCTAACTATTAAACTTAACCCTAACCCCTAGCTTAGCTAACGTTAGACACTTAGCTAGAATTCATAACATATCACACATTTTTCAAATTCCTAACAAATTGTACGTTTTTCAAAATCGTAACAAATAATACGAATTGTAATTTGTATCATATCATACGAAATGGGTGAGATGGACATCCACAAATGAATACATACCATACAAAGTGTAACATGTCATACTAAATCGAATGTCTCGGATTTACGTACATGATAAATACTCTGAGACCAGGTTGCCACGGTGGTCTGCAAACCCACAACCTTCTGACCCACAGCCCTGTGTGCTATCAAAATTCCCATGTTGCCATTTAATGCTTACAGGATGATTAACAATTTATAAAACTGCATATCTAAGGCTCTTGTCTGTCCAAGAAGTTAGGGTAAAAGGTAGACATGTTATCTGTTATCCACTTTGTCTTACTTAATATTTTGGGTATATGGGAGTGCCACTTTTTTTTTAAAGTAGGGTTTTAGGTTAAATATATTTTGCTGAAGGGAGGGCCATCCATTTTAATTTCAGAAAGGTTCGATTTCCTCCATGTAAGTCTTATCATAAATAACGTTCACTCCCTACAACATTCACATTTACTCCCCTGTAACATACACTTTCGAAATGGTGTAAGTGTTTTCTGAAATGAAGATGATTTAATTTTATCTGCTCATTGGAGTAGTTCCTGTACCAGCACCGCTCTACAGTCTGACAGTATTCAGTACTCGGACTGAACATCTTGAGAACAGAAAAACATACCAGGACTTTCTACAAGGACATAATTGAGCTATTTAAACTCAAATAAGATATATCATAGGATTTACCTGTGCAGATGTAGAAAGGGCACGCGGGATTTTATTGCTAAAATCCATGAATTATTTGAGGAAATGATAGATGGACTTTTGACAATAACTCAAAATAAAGATGAGTAATCGTAGCTAATTCGCAAATGTGTTCGTGCTTGGGTTGGCGCAAACTAATGTTTTTAGCTAACATTCTGACATTCTGGAGAAATCAAACATTCCATCTCCATAGAAATTGATTGTGAACATACTGTTATGGATTGTGCGTATTGTTGCGTAATACTGTAGGTTACAGGTTCGATAATAGTCACACTGCGTGTGATAGGTGATGCGCTGCGCTCTCGTTCCTCACTCGTAAAAGCTAATGCAAAAATGCATGATGTCGATTATGAAATAACGAAAACATCAACATAGGAATAATTGTCAGCGAAATTATAATTTGATTTGATTGACTCCTGCTTAATTAAAAATAGAAACATGTATTTATTACCAAAACATCAAAGACAATGGCAATGGTTATCCTATAAATACAGTCTACATTTATTTACACTTGCAAATAGCCTACATCTATAATCTATTTTGAAATAACAATAATGTATATGATTGTTATAGTAATTTAATACACTGATGCACTGAACCACAACAGTGTTTTGTGAAATAGGCCTACATGTATTTCAGGAGAATTTTGCCAATTATATTTTAGCAGATTTTCGACTATGACTCAAAATCTGTGTATTGAGCTCAAGTGACACAAGGGACATTTTCGTTCATTATATCCCCTTCAAAGTATAAACATATCAAAGGAATTTCTGTAGCAAACTGGGGCCATTTTCTCAGCTGAGCTGCTTCAGCTCTTCTTGCCAGGTGATTTAACAGTCCTATTGTGAAGACAGAGATGACCACAGAGCACTGATATATGCTACATAGCTGTAGAGAACAGTCTTTAGCATACACCAGAGAGGCTAAGAGTTATTGTGGAGGACAGAGCAGCATATGTTATAAAGCTGACCCAGAAGGCTGCTTTGTGACCTTTTTATACCTCACAAGGAAAAAGGAACTGGCCAGACATCAACAGAAGTGCATTGTAAACTTGAAACACACCTCAGTGCAAGCCAGGCACAGTGTGTGTGTGTGTGTGTGTGTGTGTGTGTGTGTGTGTGTGTGTGTGTGTGTGTGTGTGTGTGTGTGTGTGTGTGTGTGTGTGTGTGTTTTGGAGTGAGAGCAATGGAGGCCACGCTTGGAAACAACAGCAGCATAAACTTGTTGGAGACATGCCTGAAAGAGCAGAAGAAGTATTGAACTTTTTTCACCGGTTTAGAAATGCACGTGTCTCATTTCTCGACTACGACTCATATAGTTGTATTACTTCAAGGCCATAATTGGTCAATTTTTGAGGAGGAGCTATCCCCAAATGTGGTTACTCTTCCTACAGTATGTGATTTTCAGGTCCAGACACTTCACCTTCTATATGCCGGCTACCATTGTATAAGTAACTGGTGGAATTACAGTGGACCACTAGATTACTCAACTTTATTTAGCAAAGTAATCAAGCTCAGTCAGGTTCGGTAACATTCAGTCCAAGTGAAGATAGGTAAAGTTACCAAGTATGTTCATTTCACTGATATTATCTATCACCTGTTATCAACATTACACTGTTTACATTTTTCCTATACCGCTGGCACACCATTTACAGTAATATCCCACACGTTGTGTCACACAGTTCATATTCAATAGGGCTATTATTAACAACTGTGGCGGTCTTTGAAAATGAGGGACATTGACCCTCTCTTTTGTCACATAAACCGTCTACAGTGTTTGCCATTGAGCGTGGTCGCAGTTAACTCTGTGAGTGGCCTCACCGTGAGAGGAGCACGGTCATGGGAGGCTTGGAGTAAACTATTGTTTTGGTTGTCCCACCCCATGTGAGGCAGTTGACCTATATTGCACCACCCAAGTGCTGTTTCCACAAGCACATCTGTCCCCAATCCACAGCCAACCATCCACAACCGCCTGCCCCACTCGGTATTCACAGACAATGAGTGGCTTTTCTGCTTTACACCATCTTACTACAGCAGATTTATTTTGAGACCGCCCTGAAGAAGGACACATTTGTGAAACATGTATTTATTTCCCTCAAAATTCGGTGTATTGGTTGGCCTGAGTAAGGAATTGAAGATCACTGTCATTATTAGGAGAGAGTCTCAGTGATGGTCAATGGAGAGCCCACAGGGCTTAAATGCCCAGTGCACTCAACATTCTGTAGTTTATATCATATATAGGTAGACTAGTGGTTAGAGCGTTGGGATAGTAACTAGAAGGTTGCTGGATTAAATACCCGAGCCGACAAGGTAAAAATCTGTCTTTCTGCCCCTGAACCAGGCAGTTAACACACTGTTCCCTGGTAGGCCGTCATTGTAGATAAGAATTTGTTGTTAACTGACTTGTCTAGTTAAATAAACAAAGTATTGTATAACAGCTGATGAAACTAACACAGTAAAAGCGTAAAACGTGTTTTGATCAGTGTTATTTCCTGACAGGACCTTCTAATTAGCAGGTTTGCTAAGTTTCGACTTTCCATGCTGACATGGAAATAACAAAGAGAGGTCCAAATCTCTCTGCCAATAACAGTAAGTTGTCAGTTTTTCCCTCCCAACTCAGACCACTCTCAGACAGTCCTACCAAAATTATTGTTTGAGAAGTCGTTTTTGCTAAAAAGCTATTTTTTGGCCATTTTAATGGAAAGCTATTACAGTAAGGTAATTAATTGTTTTGATATTGATATAATTAAATGGCTAAATTAGGCTTTTAAAGTAAGTGTTGCTGCTAAGACTTTGGACAAGGTGGTGATGCATTTTCAGTGTCAACCACAAGTGGGCGCTAGATGACTACTGTGGTTCCTTTTTGAAGTACGAGAAACTGAGCTGGAATGGATTTGCTTTTCCATCACATCCCACAGACAATTCTCTCTGGTAGAATCGAATGTTTTTACAGTGGTGTGCTAGTTATATTCCAATATTTGTTGTGCCATTTCTTTGAGTAATATTACGTTCAATTACGTACGTCAGTGTTGTTGGAACAGATCTGCATTTCAGGTGCTTACCCCGTCTGACCAGCGATAATTAGTAAGATATGCTCATAGTGCATATTGTTCTAGTCATTCTTTGCCATTCTTTGACGCTGTATTGTACTCTGCATAGAGCTAAAGTAGATCTGTGCCGTAAAAAAGCTGGTGCGGTGGCCAGGTCAAGCTCTTCTGTGGTTCTCTCTGGAGTGTAGTTTAATGCATGTTTGGAACTATTTTATACAGCACATAGTCTGTTTCAACACATGGGAGAAACCCTGGCCTACACATGAGTATAGTTTAACAGTATCCACAGTAAACACCAGTCAGTAAATCAGCTCACAGCACAGACAGAATCGATCCATGACTTACGTGTGTGTGTGTGTGTGTCTGTGTGGGTTCGTGTGCATGCTTTCATGTTTTTGTGTGTGTGTGTGTGTGTGTGTGTGTGTGTGTGTGTGTGTGTGCACAAGCACACAAACAAAACAGGATGTAGAAACATGTACCACTATTTGAATCATAGAATTGCTATGGGGTCTCCCGAGTGGCGCAGCTGTCTAAGGCACTGCATCTCAGTGCTCGAGGTGTCACTACAGACACCCTGGTTTGAATTCAGGCTGTATCACATCAGACCGTGATTGAGATTACCATAGAGCGGCGCAGAATTGGCCAAGCGTGGTCCAGGGTAGGCCGTCATTGTAAATAGGAATTTGTTCATAACTGACTTGCAATCTAAAAAATTATAATAAATGAGTAGAACATTCTAATTGCCTTGTAAGCCAACTGGCTGGTGGTGAATTTTGATCTATTTCTGACTGAAATATTAAAACGTTATGGAGTTTAGAATCGTCAATCAAACTATTTATATGACCTAAACTCCACTCATCCTGCCCATTAATACACAGTCTCGACCTATCTGCCTATACAAAATGTATAGGTTAGATTGCGTAAACAGATCCGCCCTACAGTTTCGAACAGGGAGTAATAGTAATTAAAGTGTATGCGTTTCGTGCAAGCGGGGCAAAATCGTTTTGACTAACCAACCTGCCTCCCTTCCGCCCCTCGACCCTACACACTTTCCATCGCTTGCCTGCAAAGTAAACACAGCAAGCCATAGGAATGTTATCCCAAGCCTACTAATTTGCCTTGATTACATTAATATTTTTCAGCTGGAATTGCCCTTTTCCCCTTCCTATTGCTCTTGTTTATTTTGTTCCCTTGCTCCTCTCCTTCTCCCCCCATGCATTGCTTTCTCTATTAGTGTACGATTAAGGATGATTAGCTGGCAGACAGATGCCCTGTAGTTCCGGTGGCGAGGGGAGGGTTGCGAGCAGGAGGGAGGAGGTTTGTGGGGGTGGATGCCGATGGGTTTGTAGTAGAGGGGTTGAGGGCAGGTTTTCAGTGATTGAGTGTTCTTGTCTCAGCTTGGTCTTCTTCCTGGGTCATTTGTTCTCACCAGGATGTACTTTCTTCCTCTCTCTCTCTCCCTCCCCCTCCCTCTCCCTCTCCATCTCTCTCTCTTTCTCTTTCTTTCTCTCTTTCTCTCTCCCCCCTCTCTCTCTCTTTCTCCCTCTCCCCCTCTCTCTCTCCTCCTCTCTATCCCCCTTTCTCTCTCTCTCTATCTCTCTCTTTCTCTCTCACCCCACCCCCTCTATCCCCCTCTATCTACCCCCTCTCTCTCTTTTTCTTGCTCTCTCCATTTCTCTATCCCCCTCTATCTACCCCCCTCTCTCTCTTTCTCTCTCACCCCCTCTCTATCCCCCTCTATCTACCCCCTCTCTCTTTTTTCTTGCTCTCTCCATTTCTCTATCCCCCTCTATCTACCCCCCCTCTCTCTCTTTTCTCTCACCCCCTCTCTATCCCCCTCTATCTACCCCCTCTCTTTTTCTTGCTCTCTCCATTTCTCTATCCCCCTCTCTCCACCCCTCTCTCTCTCTCTCTCTCTCTCTCTCTCTCTCATGTTTCCGTAAATCTTTGTTGTTTTTGCTTTACATCTGTTGAAGTGTCTGTGTTGGGTGTCCATAATGGGGTATGATGGAAGCATCTTAGCTTGGCTCTAGGACATAGCAGGACATCCATTCCTGTCTTTGGATCATAACCCATAAGGCTTATGTTGGGAATCCATCCAGGGAAAGCACTTACTTCCACTTACTTTCCGAAAGCAGTGAGGTGTTACTACACAGAAACAGCATTGCAGAGCAGTAAAGAAATCACAGCCTGACATCTCGGATGTTAGGTTTACATGCGTCATGATTTTGTGAGGCAGTGAATCCCATAAACCTTATTGCTATTTATGTGCAATAAAAAGCTCCTCAGCCAGGCCGAGCTGGGCCAAAGGAACATATGAACAGGTGTTTGTCTGTTTCTTGAATCTGTTGCAGCTGTGACATGGCAAATGTACACACCTTTTTTTTCCATTGTTACTTAGGGCTTGGTCGTAATACCATACTGTGCTATGTAGCATACATCACAGAAAACATGTGGCGTTCCTAACCTTGGACTTACGATTGGGAACAACAGACCTATTTGTCCGGTGATTGTGTGTTCAGATACTAGAAAACCAGACAGATTGACAGTCAATGATTCTTGCAAGCCTCTTTTTTTTATTATCCCTCTGTGAAATTGATTATGTGCAATACAGTGCCACTCAAATAATCATATTGTAATGAAGAACAAAAAAAATCTAAAAGGTCATTCTATGTATTCTCTACCACCTGCATGTACTGCCTATTTGATGTCTTAGAAACAACTCCTGTAAGTTTGTTGGTACACTTGTGGAGAGTGTCATCTTTTACATGGGCCTTGGCTTAAGAGCTCCTTTGTCTTTGATGAAGTGGGTCATGCTCACGGGGGAAAGGAGGGACCACCAGAAGAACGAGGAGAGCAAGGAGATGAAGTGTGTGGTTATTCTGTCAGGACTGAGCAGCACGGGGCACCATGCCAACGGAAACTCTCCCTCGCTCGCTCTCTTTGTAACACACATGCATGGATGTGTGCTTTCTCTCTCTCACGCACGCACATACACACATTTTCCCCATGCGTGAGACAGTTTGTGCCTGGGTTTGTCCACAGAAATGATTTATTAAATAAACAGAATTATTCGCCTCGTAGACAAGCCTAAATATCAGTGTGGTAACCCTTCAAAGCTAACCATTTTCAACAATGGGCCCAATAACTTGGCCAGACCTTGCTGTATTATTGTCTAGAGAAGCAATTCATTAATCTAAAAAAAAGAAAGAAAACAAACTTTATGATAGCATCATAATCTATTGCGGTAACATTATAACTTTCCCATTGCAACCTGTGTAAACACTCCAGAATTATTATCCCTGTGTTTATAAAACATCATTATGTGTGAGACATAATGATTTTCTGTGTTTCTCCAGAACACACAACTGCGGTGGTCAGTGGTCACAAGGGAAGGGTGTACAGACACACATTGGCACCATGAAAAAAGAGTTTCCTGGAAAAAGAGTGAGCAACTGAAGCCATCTATGAAATGTCAAAATATGTCTACGTATTTCACATCCCTGTATACAGTACAGTATAGTCAATATATTCCACGTTAATGGAATTACACTTTAAAATGTATGCCAAACCAAATCCATTTGCTTTCAAAGTTTACACAGTAAATACAATTAAAAGCATTTTCTTGGAAAAACTGAGCAGATGCAATGTTTTGTAACACAATTAGGTTAAAATATCCCTCCATTTTATTCTGTGCATAGAGTTCTGTAGTTTGGTCAACTATGATATCAAAGGTTTTTGTTTGGGGAAAAAAATGGATTCTCTAATACAGTTACCATGGAATTCCCCAGTGTTAAAGTAACTGTCCAGTTCTGTTAACTCATACACAAATAATGTTGTTGACTCATCCTGTACTCGAATTTGTGGCCAAAGCATAAATTGGAGAAAAAAAACACTTAAAAACCCCACCTCAAACAGACCGTTTAAAAAATGCTTGCTATTTCCTCATAGAGGATGATGTCATCCTCCTGAGGAGGATGAGCTGGCCAATCAGCGGTCTACTCACATGAATATATATACACCCACACCATTCTGTTGTTGGGGTACACGCACACCATTCCAACACAACACAGAAAATCTACTTTTTAACACACTTAATTACACTTTTTGTTTTTACTATTTTAATCATATTGCAATTAATTATAGGTCATATTTAATAGAAATCTGTAAACACATTAAAGTTACTTTAAGAGTACAGTACATAGCAGAATTGCACTATATGGAACCCCTTTCTATCCCACTTATGTCTCTCTAGCCCTAGGCATGTTCAACCTGGTCTCAGAGCATTTCATATCATTCAGTACGTAAATCTGGGCCACTCCATACATTATGTTACGATTCGTATGGTATGTATTATTTTGTGTATGTCCATCAGCCATTTCATTACAAATTAGTCCATCAGCTATTTCATTACAAATTACTATTTGTATTATATGTTACAATTTGCTCAATGTACATATGTTACGTACGTACATATGTTATATATGTTACGCATTCTAGCTAGGTGGCTAATGTTAGCTAGGCTAGGGGTTAGGTTTAGGGGTTAGGGTTAAGGTTAGGGTTCAGTTTAGGGGAAGGGTTAGCTAACATGCTAAGTAGTTGCAAAATAGCTTTTAAAAAAAGTAGACGTTTTTGAAGTGTTGCCTTTGATGAGACTCAAATTCACACCCTTTGGGTTGCTAGACATTCACTTTATATATTCACCCAACCACCCTACTTTCATTTTTGACTTAAATAACCATCTGTCTTATGTAACCATACCAAACGTAACATATCATACTAAGTTCAGTGTCACGGATTTACATTTACTATGTTACATCTAGTCTATGAGATCAGGCTGTACTGTGTCAGATACAAGACTGCATGAGGCATGGGGCTGGTTTGGCCCATGTGTGTTTATGTAGTCTGCGTGTGCTCTGCGTGTGGAGGTGCATTCATAGCAAGCCTATGGGGGATTTGCCCATTGAGCCAAATCGTGGCACACTTATCTCTTCCAGCTCTTTATCTCCACGACCCCTAATTGCTGACTTCCAATCACACTGTTTATCCTCTGATAGAGGGAGGATTTTTTTCCCTTCCACATCCAGTTTGTTCACTCAGACTTCCCTTCCTAACCTCCACCCACCCTCTGCCCTCACTGGCTACCTAGACCTGAGGGGAAATGAAACCATTGACTTCTTTAGAATAGATGGTTACAATAAGAGGAGGAACTACTTATGTAGATCAAGAGGATGCCAGTGTTTGATGAGAAAAGAAGATGTATCTCTGATGGTATGCGTGTGTTACTCCCCGAAATAGCTAGGCTCTTTTGGTGTTCATAGGCTTCCTCTGAAACAGATTATCTCTCCTTCTTGTTGTGTATTGATTTGCCTCATTATTTCTTCATTGTGCCCTTGATGAAGAAGAGTCCCCATATACAGGTAACTGCCAAAATAAAGGAAACGCGTGAGTAAATGAGGGATACAAAGTATATTGAATGGTTCCCGAGTTTTTATAAGCAATCAACATCCCATCATTCTTAGGGTCATAAATAAAAATGAAGAGTTGCCCATTATTTTGGCTACCATGGCTAGAAGAGATCTCAGTGACTTTGAAAGAGGGGTCTCAAAGGAGCATAAGTGGTTTAGAGTGTGTATGTTATCGTGTGTGTGTGTGTGTGTGTGTGTGGGGGGGGGGGGGGGTCTCAGTCACCTGATCTCAACCTAATTGAACACTTATGGGAAATTCTGGAGCAGTGCCTGAGGCAGTGCTTTCCACCACCATCAACAAAACACCAAATTATGGAAATTCTAGTGGACCAATGGTGTCGCATCCCTACAATAGAGTTCCAGACACTTGCAAAATCTATGCCAAGGCACATTCAAGCTGTTCTGGCATCTTGTGGTGACTCAACGCCCTATTAAAACACTTTGTGCTGGTGTTTCTTTTATTTTGGCAGTTACCTGTATACACTCCATGAAAGATCAGCCATGAAATATTGTCCGTAACGTTTATTTGACAGGCTTTTCCCTCCAACACATGATCCAGTCCCAAGCCAGCAGGCCTTGGCGGTCTGTGGTAAGGAATCCGCCAATGTTGTGTTGTGGTGAACCAACACGCCACCACCTCAAAGCAGCCTAAATCAACGCAAACCATCTTGAACTAATTCTCTGTTTGAGGAGGGTTGTGGATGGGGAAGGGGAATACCATAATCCAGTGGATGAATTACGTTCTCATGGATCTGGTCTTCATAACCTGGACTTGACTTTGTTGGTAGACCACAGCAACCAGAGCTTCAGTTTCAGCCCTAACATCTGAACAGAGCACTAAAACCTAACTTTTCTTGACTGTAACTCGACCACCTTCAAAATGGAACATGTTTCAGATACTGAAGGGTAGAAATGTGCTTCAGCGCTCACAGCTGGTTGATATGTGGTAACAGAGGGGGGAAAACACACAATGGAAGGGCGTTTTTGCATCATTTGGAGGATGAGAGAAAGTGGTGGTGGTGGCGATGGGCGTTTGGCCCATCCCGTGGAACAGTTGAGCTCACTGCGTTCTCACTGCTGAGTGTGATTAGCCAAACTGGAGCAGGACCAGGCTAGCTAGCTCTAATGAAGCCGGCTCTCATCTGTCAGTGTGTGAGTGTGAGTGAGTGTGAGTGTGAGTGTGAGAGTGTGAGTGTGAGTGTGAGAGTGTGAGTGTGAGAGTGTGAGTGAGAGAGTGTGAGTGAGAGAGTGAGTGTGAGTGTGAGAGTGTGTGTGAGAGAGTGAGTGTGAGTGTGAGAGTGTGTGTGAGTGAGAGAGTGAGAGCGTGTGTGTGTGTGTGTGTGTGTGTGTGTGTGTGTGAGAGAGAGAGAGAATAACAACGTGAAGTGGGATCAGTCTGACTGCCATTCGAAATTAAAACTGAAGCGATGTGTGACCCAGCACCATGGTTTCAGAGTTACACCCAAAACAAACAAACAAAAGAGCTTTGGTCGTGTGTGTGTGTGTGTGTGTGTGTGTGTGTGTGTGTGTGTGTGTGTGTGTGTGTGTGTGTGTGTGTGTGTGTGTGTGTGTGTGTGTGTGTGTGTGTGTGTGTGTGTGTGTGTGTGTGTGTGTGTTGTGACAGATATCCAACGGGGATCCTATCATCTTACTGTGCATGTGTGCGCACACACACACACATATACGATACGCACACAACATTTTGATGGATGGATTTCCCCTCTCCAAAACTGAGACAGGGCTTAGAGGAATCCTCTGGTGGCTTCATTCACCAGACTCACATGGAAACCAGCTCGCCAAATACCTAACACTGAACATCATGTTCCATTGGTTCCATACAGCCAATGATATTAGGGTGTCTTGGAAACTCAGGTAAAAAGGTGACTGTCAGGAGTCAGGACTGGCTGTGTTATTGGAAAGTGGGTGGTGGCCATAACAAATAGAATCTCTATTGTGGTGAGACATGTTTTTTAAATGACTAACGTTAAATGAACTACGTTACGTTAAATGAACGACAAAAGTTGCCAACCTTCAGTTGTGCTTGTCTGCTATCGACGTATACAATAGTTTGTGTGTGTTCACCTCCTCTACAGATCTCACGAAAGTTATTGTATCTTATGTGCATTTGGATTGGGTTCAAGTATACTGCACACGCTAACCGCGTATATGTGAATGAAAAAAACAAAAATGGTTATCTTTATTTATGCTCAGGGGAGGCAATGGGACTCTCCATTCACTCCGTATTTTTGTCACCTAAGGTTTCGGGGGGTTAGCTCATATGGAAAGCTGATTCCAGAGGTTGCTTCATCTCACATGGTTTCAATCGCAGTGTCCTGGAGACCTGTGGCTCCACGGCAGACCCTCTCCCTGGGACTCTGTGGCCTAGGGCAGGCCTGGGTACAGGGGAGCAGCAGAGGAGAGGAGGGGAGAGGAGAGAGGAGAGTGGTGCTGCGCTGTAAATGAGTCTTCACACACCTCTGTGCTGAACTTGTCAGCTCCCTCAGTACCTCACCCTCATTCCTTCCCATATGTTTTTATTAAGTCTTGAAAAATGACATGCTGAATCATTGGGGAAGTTTCCCCTTTCACTTTTCCCTCTGACACGCTGGTTCACGCACCAAATCACTGTATTCTCCAGGCAGCATTCATTCCCGTCAATGTCCGTCGTTGCTGAAGCAGCATTTGACAAATGCAACTTTTCATTTGGAGCGAAATATTCAGCATTCAAGACATTGGCAGGAAAAAGAAAATTAGCCTTGTTTGTTTTCATTTTGCGTCCAAAGCAGTAGGGAAAAGAACGAGGTAGGGGAATGTTTCAAGTAGCGCATAACTTTAGCAAAGAGCTTTTCTCCTCTTCACAATTGGATTCAGCGGTGGGATCTGTGGAGGAACTGTGTGTTCACATGGATCCCGTGGAGAGGAGAGGAGGGACAAGGTCACTCCAGGTCAACGACAGGCACTACAGGAGGATGTGCTGGTGGTGGTGCAGTCTAACCTCACCATGTCTGCTGATACGGGCCCACAGAACACGTCTGTCAGTAGAGCTGGGACTATAAACACTGACAGACAAATCTCCCAGGAACTACTGTGTAAAATACAAAACAGAGGGCGCTACTGCTATGGGAAGTGGGTACATTGTCCATTGCCCATGCTAATAGAATACAGGCTAGCTTCCACACCTTTTTTTCCCCATTCTCACACAGGTCAGGAGTGTTATTTGGGTTATCATTCAGTCAGATTTATAAACAAAACTTCTTCATTATGGGAAAAGGAGCTGGGTTTCAGTGTCTTCCGAGTATTGTGAGTGTGTTTGACTGTAGTATAGATTAGTATCATGAAATGTATCAACAATTCCCTCTTGAATCAGCATTGCAACAATGGCATCCAATGTCTATTACGGAATGAAGTGGGTTTCATCAATTAAAGTGAAGGACGAGGAAGCATTAGAGCCGAGAAAATGTAAAATAAAAAACACTGTTGTGTAATCAGTTACCCGTAGGCATGGAGTCGTGGTATGTACCAGCACTAGACTCCTGCTGTACTATGTACTGCTTAAGTATGATGACAGACCGGCTCTGGTCTGGTCTAGTGGCTACAGCACCATGATAAGATCTCCTCCAGAGCTGCATTCTACAACAAACAAGGGCCCCCATAAATGATTGGGGAGATTTCCTCAACCCTGGCTGCAGACATAAACACTGGCCCTCATGGATGGACTGAGACTAGGGGAAATGTAGATCTACCACCACCATTAGTCCAATTAGGATTCAATGCCTATGAATCCACTGGGCTTTCCTTGTTTCAGTTGTTTGCCAGTGTGGGGAAAGGGGGGCAAAAGTACACTACAGTTACATGAATGGCAACAAAGGAAGAAGCTTGTGTAACCAACCACTCAGGAGAAGAATTCCCCCTCATCTGAGCAGATTCTTTGCTTTCCTTCTAAGTCGGGCCGGCGAGGTAGAGTTGCAGGGCGAGCTCTCAGATTCCAAGGGGCACTGGTGTTGTGTTGGGTACTGCCACTTCTGATAAGGATCACCCTGACTTAGCAGAGATAAGACATCTCTGCCCTCTCCTTACTTGGCCAGGTGTGTTCTGCGCCCAGGTTCACTGCAATTGGTTGCCACAGTGTCTTTGACTCTGTTGGCTGGCTGGGCTTTAATGATATACCGAGTGGGTTAGATCAAGACTCAGGTCCTCGGGCTGTTTGTGTCCTGTGACTTTGACTTTGGTTTAGCATCAGATACACAGTATCTTCCTAGACCAGAACGGTTCATTTTCCAACACTTACGAAAGAGAGATGCACGTTTCTCTTGATGTCGTGTGGTGCTTCCCAGCTTTGACAATGGTCACGTTTTAAAGTTTGGATGCCTGATGAAGACCTAAGGGTCGAAACGTTGTTATAAATATCACCAGGGAGCATGAGCAGCAGTGTGCGGCGTTTTCCTTTCTGTTTACCTATGACTCCAGCGTCTACGGAAAGTACCTGGATGTGAGTCTGTTCTTCAGCTTTTGTACACGTTTAAAAGGTTCCCAGACTACGGCAGCAGAGTCCCGACTGCATCCATTAGAAGCACAGACACAATTGAAATAATTACGGGGGGAAGGAGCACAGGAATTTCAGGGATCATTCTATCCAATACCATCCAGTAACTGAGTTGTACTTTCTGTTAGTCACTGTTAGTTACTGTTACATGTTGTGTAAGACTGTAGGTGAAACAGTTTTTACCGGCAGGCCTATTTTGTTAAAGAATAATAGAAAATCATTATGAAATAATAGTAACATTATTTGGGTAGTCCATCTGTATTTGCTTTACTGACTATCAGTAACATTTAAACTAACTATCTACTAACCCTAGTCCCTAGCTCTGACCATAACCTTAACCTTTATACTAACCCTTATTCCAAACCTAACCCTAACCGTAACCTTAGCAAGCAGTTGCTCATCAACAGATAGTTTATTTCTAACTATGACCTTTGGACCTGCGCAAATCACAGTGAAGCGTAGAGCATCTACAGACGAACTCTCCAAATAAAGTGTGACCGAAATCTTACATTTCTCTTATTGATTTAACCTTCATTTCACCCAGAAAGTCCCAGAATCTCTTTTGAAATAGAAATCTGGACAATAAAAATGTAAAAAGTACCAAATGAAAACATACAATACAAACAGCACAATCAACACAACACCATGAGTTAATCTGGCCTTGCTACTTTTGATAAGCCACATTCGTTTAACAACGAGGATGATAAAGTGTACTAAAGCCCTGAAGTCAAACACTTAGGACTACCAAACATACTGCAAGTCATAAAGATGTGTGGGGTGGGTATGTCATGTCATAAATATAACCACAAACATAAAGTGTCATGTGAATATTTAACAACAACGTAAGAATGCAGTGTCTTTAGAAGTCTAGCTAAAGCAAAACCGACACTTGCAATGAACTTCAAGGCACCTCGCTCTCTCGCCCCACCAGTTTCTGTGAAGATGCTTACCCTGTGGCCTCATTATTTTACAAAGAAAAAAAGCTGAAGCCATGTTCTTTGTTTCATAAAGTACTCTGGTTTTTAAGGGGGTGTTATGGTTTGCAGATGTCACACTGCATAGCATTTGGTCCGAGTCATTCCCTGTGCTCTTACAGCTGAACCTATCCTCTGAAGCATCAGGACGAGAGATTTTTAAAGGCAGCCAGTGGAAGAGCAAGGCCCCACAGAAATTCAGCTAGAGTGGTTATCTCTGTGTGGGGTGAAAACACAAAACTCATACACGTGGACATAGATGTATAGACACATGTATGCACACACAGAAACAGATACGCACATGTATGCAGATATGTACGCGCATGAATAAACACACACGTTGCTAACCCACCAATCGTAGAAACAGAAGACCTGCTCAGGGATCTCTCGGACCACATGGGATGATGTCTCCTGCAAGCTTATCACATCATTCCTTACACTCCACTTGTATTCAGAGAGACAGCTGCTGGGAGATATATTATGCTAACGACATAGACCTCCAACTACATGAAAATCTGATGGAAATGTCTGCTGTCAGACTCATGAACCAGAAACCCCTTCCACCCCCCAACGGAGCCCCCTTCCGTGCCTCTGCTCCCCGCTTCCCTGCCACACATTTCTGGCTCCAAGACTGATGGATTGGCGTCTTGGTCCCTGGGCCGGAGGCTAGCAGAGGGGGGCCACTCAGTGATGTGAAAAAGTAGTCCCATCTGCACATAGACTTCCATTATTCTCCTCATGAAGGGAAAGCAAATGTCCGTGCATCACTTCATTATAAATGACTCTGATTTTGAGGAGCGCTTAGGCAGAATACCAAGCCAGGCAGGCCGTATCCTTGGGACTGCAAACCAATATTGGACCACAACACAGGGGCGGATGTTCACCGGATATTAGGCTCCGCCATGGACACCTCTGTGGAGAATGGGTGATTGATGAGCATTAGTATGAGCGTGTGTGTGTGTATGTGTGTATGTGTGAGAGAGAGAGAGAGTACATATCTCTGCAGTGTGTGTTTTTGCACAAGGATTTGTTTGTCTACTGCCTAAGTGTGTGCGAGTATGTATACTCTAAGTGTGCCTGTGTATTGGCAAAGAAAATAGCATGCATGTCTGTGCTTTGGACCTGCGCCAATCACAGTGATGCGTATCGTTACTCTAGGCTGGTGTACTTTTGCCCTCACAGTCATTATCAGAGCTCTGTAAATAGCAACCCGCTGAGCCAGTGAAAGGAAACGTCCCTTCTCCAATCAGCCTCATCAGTAGTTTCACTAATGGCTTCCTAAAACGCCACACAGATCATATTTTTCATGATGCATTGCCTTTTCCGCTCGAGATCCAAGGCCCTCAGATATGATTAATCACCAGATCACCTACGGTTCTATCATAACGAGCTACTGACGACATATTTCCATATGCTTTGATTCCTTTTAAGTGGAATTGCAGTGGTTCTGTTGACATATTCTCTTCACACCAATGATTTACATCTAACTAGTGACCCAAGGTTCACTGCTGTGACTCAGCCAATCCCGAGTGGGTTCGGTATACTGGTTATGTTACAGTTTCCTGCTCTGTGGAGGTGAACGTAAGAGCGTAAGGATGAAGATGCTATCAGAGTGGTTGAATTCAGTGTGCCTTCTGTACTTTGTAAGACCCCCAGGACTAGGCTATATTGAGATTGAGATTCTCATTGAGATTCTCCAGTTCAATGTTCCTTCTCCTCATCCCAAAAGTGATATAGCAACTTGTGAATGTTTGTGTCAACTATTTGACACAATGACCTCTATGATTGCTGCGGTGTACTGGTTCGTCATCTGTTTTGTTCGAGTTTGTGGTCCTTACTTTAGTATGTGTTGAGTCCCCATTGGGTGATGTCACAATGCTTAGTACAATGTGATTGTGGACAAATAGCAACGCAAGGTTTTGTCGTAACTTTTTGGAATCTTGAAGCCATTTGAGATCTCTGCTAAGGTGATTCGTGATTACCTGTCATATCTTTTCCAGTTGTGAGATACATTTTCCAAGAAATCTGCGCCGTGATCATTGTCGTGATTTACGGCCCATGATATTCATGTTTCGTTTGGTTCTTGTGATTTTCTGTTGTGGTTTCTACTCTGTAACCTGCGATTGTACAGTATTGTCTGTGGTGACCCATCAAATCAAATCAAAAATCAAATCAAATTTATTTGTCACATACACATGGTTAGCAGATGTTAATGTGAGTGTAGCGAAATGCTTGTGATCGTGATATGATCTGTTCAGGAGATCTTTTCTGAACAACCGTCTGGGATGATCCAATCATCTGCAGTGATCTAGCATAGGACCTGCTGCTAGAACAGTATCTGCTTCTGTGATCTACTGTATTGGTAGTGATCCATGCTAGTAGTGATCTGTCAATTTGTAATGATCTATGATAGTATGTATACACTATGGTGGTCTGTAATGTAGCGGTTTGAAATCCCGTGCTGCCAGGATCTCTGAGGTTCAGCCCTTGCTGCCAGGCCTGGCTTCGGTGTGGGAAAATGTCTCTGTGTTATTGTACACACAATGCTCATGACGCATTTGTTTATGTGCTCCCTCAAATAATGGGAACATTAAATATTTGGCCCAAATAATAACAATCCATTTCCCTCCACCAAAAAGGGCTAATCACGAGAAGATAATTAAGCAAACAAATTCCTTTATTTGGTGGGTTGAATAAAGATCAGTCTGCGCACCCTTTTATTTGCAAACATTAGCTCAGTTTGTGTACCGTATGTCTCCACCGGTCCCTGGGTGGGACAGTGGTAGGAAATAAATAATGAAGAAATAATTTAGGCTTATTTTTATTTTTAATCCATATACATCTGGATGTCTGTAGTTTGTGTAACCCTAAACAGAAAACCCCAACTTAAAAAAAAAAATGCATAATGGCAAGAGATGTTTGTTTCCAAATAACGCTCCAAAATGCCAAATGAAGAGTCTGGTTTGTAGTCCGCATCTTTAACGGAAAGTCTGAACTTGATACTGGGACTTTCCTCTGCCTCTCACCACAGTGATGGCCCTGTACATTCTTATGCATTCTCACGACAGATAAAACTCTGCCATGTCTTTTTCCATTCTCACCCACACGCACTGCAACTTCTTCCATAAATGGAGAATTCCTAAAAAATGCCAGGACACATGAAGATACAAGCCAGGAATTATAGCCCTGTAAACACTGTGGTGTAGTCATATGTCGATAGGCTACCTACTTACTTATTTTTCACTGGGCATTGCATATACTAGCTTCTTAATTCCCAAGATGGGTATCAAAGTAGTGTATTGGAGGTATATGCCACATCAATTATTAAGGCTGATCGAACAGATCAGAATGTTTAGCTTAAAATGTTGATAACTTTTTATCACTTCACACGTGGCGGTAGGCCTACTTGTGAATCTTCCAATTGCGGGACAACACAGTTCTAAAATGAGCACTGCACATGCGAGCGCTTTCATGAACAGAGATGGAAATATCTGAAATTTAGAAAGAGGGCAGATGTAAAGATGAAACAACTATCATGGGTTGCTAATATGACTAACATAATGCCTTATGGCTGCTAGACCACGAAATAAAGTTGATTTGAAAACCAATCGAACAGGAGAACGCAAAAGTCTTGATAAAAGAATTGCCTTCACGTTTCTGTGGGATTTTGGCTGCAGGCTACGTTGATGCAAGGTAAGACATGCCTCATAATATGAAGTCAAACGTCCAGGTTTAGGGACAGTTAAGGAACGTGAAAAATATAGCAATGCTTACGATAGGCCTAAATGTCTTCTTGGTAGATGGAAAGGCTTTCCAAAAAACATTCTTAATTAAATGTTAATTAGCTACAAAGTAGCCTATGCCTATCTGGCAGAATGATATCTTGATTGTTTACATCAAGTCAAGTAGCCATTTGTTTTGCAAACTCCATCTCATGTGCTACAGAAACAAGCTAACCAAACAACAGTGCTAGGTGCCTGTACACTTGAACTAGCCTAAAGGGTAACTACACTCAAAAATGTAAATGTGACCTCAACAGTGGTCTCCCGGCGTGGTTTAAGCATTGTTATGGACTTAGAACACCCAATTCTGTTTTTTCCCCCTATTGAAAAATTGTGACAATGAGAGCGAAATCTGAAACCTGTGTATTTCTGAGTCAATTGACAGCCTCATTTATCAGGACCTACTATTGGCCTACTTGCACAGTACAGCTTGGGTTGGCGTGACTGCCACGCCCTGACCATAGAGAGCCTTTTATTCTCTATGTTGGTTAGGTCGGGGTGTGACTAGGGTGGGTAATCTAGGTTGTTTTATTTCTATGTTGGCCTGGTATGGTTCCCAATCAGAGGCAGTTGTTTATTGTTGTCTCTGATTGAGGATCATATGTAGGCAGCCATTTACCCACTGTGTTTTGTGGGATCTTGTTTATGTGTAGTTGCCTGTGAGCACTCCAGAACGTCGCGTTTCGTTTATTCTTTATTGTTTTCTTGTGCGGTTCTCTTATAATAAAAAAATGTTGAACCGATTTCATGCTGCGCTTTGGTCCAAATGTTCTTACGACGATTGTGACACTGACTGTGAAAGACCAATATCGTGACAGAAGATCCCACCACACCAGGACCAAGCAGTGTGCCCAGGAGGAGAATGTATCCTGGGCTTGGGAGATCAAGGAGGAGAAGATATCCTGGACTTGGGAGGAAATAATGGGAGGACACGAAAGCCATCCTTGGAAGCATACGCAAGGAGAGAAGGGAAGACAGCGACGACGCCGAGGTTCGCGGCCACAACGAAAGCCCAAAGAACAGCACCAAGGAAAAATTTGGGGGGAGGCACACCGGGTGGTCGGCGGAGCCGAGGAACGAACCAGAGCCAATCCGGGAGAAGATGGAGAAATTGGAGGAGAGTGAACGGAGAGAGTCAGAGACCGTCAGTGAGCTGATGGAGAAATTGGAGGAGAGAGAAATGAGAGAGTTGTTGTGTTGGCATTCACCCTAAGGAGCGTGTCATCAGTTTGATGCCACCTGAGTCAGCTCTCCATACTCATCCTGAGGAGCGTGCTAGCAATCTGGTAAAAACTGTGTGGGCTCCACGCACCAGGTCTCCAGTACGCCTCCACAGCCCAGTACGACCTGTGCCAGCTCCACGCACTAGGCCCCCGGTGTGCCTTCCCAGTTCGGTACGTCCTGTGTCTCCTCCTCGCACTTGCACTGAAGTGCGTGTCACCAGTCCGGTGCCACCTGTGCCGGCTCCACGCACCAGGCTTCCGGCGATGGTCCCCAGTCCAGAGCTTCCGGCGATGGTTCCCAGAACAGAGCTTCCGGCAACGGTCCCCAGTCCAGAGCTTCCGGAGACGGTCCCCAGTCCAGAGCTTCCGGCGATGGTCCCCAGTCCAGAGCTTCCGGCGACGGTCCCCAGTCCAGAGCTTCTTGTGATGGTCGCCAGTCCAGAGCTTCCGGCGACGGTCCCCAGTCCAGAGCTTCCAGCGACGGTTGCCAGTCCAGAGCTTCCAGCGACGGTCCCCAGTCCAGTGCTTCTGGCGACGGTCCACGATCCGGAACCGCCTACGACG
Source organism: Oncorhynchus tshawytscha (assembly GCF_018296145.1). Taxonomy (NCBI): domain Eukaryota; kingdom Metazoa; phylum Chordata; class Actinopteri; order Salmoniformes; family Salmonidae; genus Oncorhynchus; species Oncorhynchus tshawytscha. Next base: position 9,824,055 of record NC_056453.1, read on the forward strand.
ACCCACGGTCCGGAACCTCCTACGACGGTCCACGGTCCGGAACATCCTGCGACGGTCCACAGTCCGGAAGCTCCTACGGCGGTCCACAGTTGGGAACCTCCTGCGATGGTCCACGTTCCGGAACCTCCTGCGATGGTCCACGTTCCGGAACCTCCTGCGACGGTCCACAGTTGGGAACCTCCTGCGATGGTCCATGTTATGGAACCTCCAGCGAGGCTCAACGGTCCGGAGCTTCCAGGCAAGGCGTCCAGTCCCGCTCCAGGGCAGGAGCCTCCCTCTGCACCGGTACCCAGTCCGGGTACGGTGTCCAGTCCAGCTCTATGGCCGGAGCCTTCCTCTGTGCCGGTGCCCAGTCCAGGCACGGCGTCCAGTCCAGCTCCAAGGCCGGAGCCTTCCTCTGTGCCGATGCCCAGTCCAGGCACGGTGTCCAGTCCCGCTCCAAGGCCGGAGCCTTCCTCTGCGTCGGGGCCCAGTCCGGGTACGGCGTCCAGTCCAACTCCAAGGCCGGAGCCTTCCTCTGCACCGAAGTCCAGGTCAGGTCCAGTGTCCAGTCCAACTCCAAGGCCGGAGCCTTCCTCTGCGAGTGCGAGGCCCAGTCCGGGCACGGGCGTTCTACCCGGCCCCGTGGCCGGACCTGTGGTCTGGGCGGGGGAAAAGTCCCGCACCAGAGCCGCCACCGTTGCTGGATCCGTGGGATGAGCGTGTTCTTCATCCCGCACCAGAGCCGCCACCGACGCTAGATGAACCCACCCGGGCCCTACCCTATAGAGTCAGGTTTTGCACCTTAGGGGGTGGGGGGGTACTATCACACCCTGACCATAGAGATCGGGGTGTGACTAGGTGGGTAATCTAGGTTGTTTTATTTCTATGTTGGCCTGGTATGGTTCCCAATCAGAGGCAGCTGTTTATCGTTGTCTCTGATTGGGGGATCATATTTAGGCAGCCATATCCCCACTGTGTTTTGTGGGATCTTGTTTATGTGTAGTTGCCTGTGAGCACTCCAGAACGTCGCATTTCGTTTAATCTTCATTGTTTTATTGTGCTGTTCTCTTATAATAAAAAATGTAGAACCGATTTCACACTGCGCTTTGGTCCGAATGTTCTTACGACGATTGTGACACTGACTGTGAAAGTCCAATATGGGATTCATAATTTTAGGTCATTCAGTGTGTATGTCACAATCTCTCATAGAATATTTCACACAGCGCACCCTCCCTTCGCCGGGTAGGCCGTTTAGATGTTTTTGTTGTGAAATTAGAGTATACCCACTGACATGGGAAAACGCTGTCTTTATCCACTGTTAATAAATAAAGTTGAATTGAATTGTATTGTGTGGTGCGTGATTGACAAGCGAATGGGCGGTTGGCATGTAGGCCCATTCATTGGCTTTCCTGTTTATGCATGGCACGGTTTGACTCGGGCCTTGTGGACCTGCTGGGAGAGAGCAGTGCTTACATGCAGCTGACTGGCAGAGGAGGTGAGGGTGTGGCTGTGTGAGAAACCATTGTTATGTCTGGAAGTACCATGTAGAGAGGAGGGAAGGGGAGAGAGGAGGGAACAGGAGATGTGGGGTGGGGGAAAGGGGAGTAGAGGAGAGATGAAGAGGAGAGGAGAAGACATGAGAAGAGGATAAGAGAGGGAATGCTGTGTAATTGGAATTCTTTGAGGTTTGGGGCTGAGAGTGGCTGTCTGATCTGACAACAGAACAGAGATGTGGAGGGAAGGCAGGCAAGGAGACAGGGCAGCTAAGGCACAGACACACTGCATCCAGCTGTTTGGCCATCTTCAACGCTGGCCCATAGTACAGCATCTCTCTTGGACTATCCAAAACCAGCTATTGATCTATTTTAATTAACTTCATTTAAGCTTAAAGGGCATTTGGAAACGTAGTAGCACAAATTACGTTTGCAATGAACAATGGCCTTTACTCCAGTTGAAGCAATACAATGTTTTCCGATACATCTGTTTTGCTTTATTATTTCGGGGTGAAATTAGTCATCTGTTTTGTGTATCTTTGCCATACTTCATTCTGATTGTCCCCCAAAACTATATGTTGCGGAATAAATCATATCTCACTGAAATCACGGGCCGCCAGGGTAATACTGTAATCATAACATGAGACCCGCTTGGAGTAAAACTCACCATGATGCATAATCTCATTGATTTGACTTGGCCGTCTACACTGACATTTCCATGCAACTCATCGTCTTGGGTTACAGTTGGAGGTGATAAAAATACTTTGTAATCTGTGTGGTAATGTCCATGGCTCCCAAAAGGGGGAAGAAGCTGCAAGTTATGACATATGGCCTCTCACTAGACTAGACAGCATTAGTAATGAAGAAAGCTATCAGGGGGGACTTACACTGTCAACATGCCTTCCAGCTTTTTCACTTTTTAATCATCGCCCCGGGCAAACCTCCCCGTACAATCAAATACGTTTTTTGGAAAGGAAGTCAAAAGTGGCTAAGACACGTTTGTCTGACTCATGGAATACTAATTGAAGGGGAAGAGGGTGGTCTTTTTTTATATCTGTACATTTCTCCTTTGAGTGCGAGAGAGGGTGTCAAACTCACGCTGGAAGTGAAAATCTTTCAAAGTCAAGTACTGATATAGCGCCTGCCTTGGGGAATTGATGGCATGTGGAACCTGTTATTTAAAAGATTTCAACCAGACCACCAACACAAAGTATTCCTATTTTTAATAGACGGCTGTTAGGATCTGTTAAGCCTTGTTTCCTTTTTAATACTAATGATATCCTGTTTTACGCTAGCTCTTTGAATGGGGATTCAGGTAAGGGTTGGGTGGGGCCTTCCGCTCCATGACATTTAAAAAAAATTTTAAAATGCTTTGCTTTGTGCTCGCACATAAAGGAGTTGAAGTATACTCTTCTATGCACTTCCTAAACATAGAGTCTGAGCGCTGTTTTAAAGGAAATTCAATATACTTGAGATTCCGTCGGACCTCGAGTTATCTTTTCCCAACGCTGCTTTAAACAACACACAGAAGTTCTGCCGTCATATTGTTTCAACTTAAGGTCAACCAGGTAGACATGTATGCTGCATATAGTCTTTCTGTGATTTACATGTGTCATTATGTTGAATAGACATGGTTGAATACATTTGATCTCGTGCAGGGCTCCCGAGTGGTGCAGCGGTTTAAGGCACTGCATCTCAATGAAAGGGGCGTCCCTACAGTCCCTGGTTCGTATCCAGGCTTTATCACATCCGGCCGCGTTCGGGAGTCCCAAAGGGCGGCGCACAGCCCAGCGTCGGCCGGGGTAGGCTGTCATTGTAAATAAAACGTTGTTCTTAATTGACTTGCCTAGTTAAATAAAGGTGAAATAAATAAATACAAAAATTGTCATGTTTAACCCTTTTCAGCAAAGGATCTGCATCCAACAAGTTGTACTTCCATTTCACTCCAAGTTATACACTCTCCATAATACACACTATCCATAAACTTAACTGTGTAGTACTGTGTAATGTCTGGCCATAAGATGCTTCCTCTAGAAATATGTTATCATAATTCAATCGGACTCATCTTACAGTCACTCTACTGTACTTCAACTCACTTAGACGTACGCTACCGGCCGAAAGTTTTAGAACACCTACTCATTCAAGGATTTTCGTTTTTCATTTTTAATAGTAAAGACAGCAAAACTATGAGATAACACATATGGAATCATGTAGTATCCACAAAAGTGTTAAATGATTCAAAATATATTTTACATTTGAGATTCTTCAAATAGCCACCCTTTGGCTTGATGACAGATTTGCACACTCTTGGCAATCTCTCAACCAGCTTCACCTGGAATGCTTTTCCAACAGTCTTGAAGGAGTGCCCACATGTACTGAGCATGTTGGCTGCTTGTCCTTCACTCTGCGGTCCAACTCATCCCAAACCATCTCAATTGGGTTGAGGTCGGGGGATTGTGGAGTCCAGGTCATCTGATGCAGCACTCCATCACTCTCCTTCTTGGTCAAATAGCCCTTACATAGCTTGGAGGTGTGTTGGGTCATTGTCCTGTTGAAAAACAAATGATAATCCCACTAAGACCAAAGCAGATGGAATCGCTGCAGAATGCTGAGGTAGCCATGCTGGTTAAGTGTGCCTTGAATTCTAAATAAATCACAGACAGTGTCACCAGCAAAGCCCCCCCACACCATAACGCTTACTCCTCCATGCTTTACGGTGGGAAATACACATGCGGAGATCATTCGTTCACCCACACCGTGTCTCACAAAAACTTGGCGGTTGGAACCAAAAATCTCCAATTTGGACTCCAGACCAAAGGTATAATGTCCATTGCTCGTGTTTGACCCTTGCAAGTCTCTTCTTATTATTGGTGTCCTTTAGTATTGGTTTCTTTGCAGCAATTTGACCATAAAGGCCTGATTCACACAGTCTCCTCTGAACAGTTGATGTTGAGATGTGTCTGTTACTTGAACTCTGTGAAGCATTTATTTGGGCTGCAATTTCTGAGGTGCAGTTAACTTTAATGAGCTTATCCTCTGCAGCAGTGGCGGTCCTCATGAGAGCCAGTTTCATCATAGCGCTTGATGGTTTTTGCGACTGCACTTGAAGAAATGTTCTTGAAATTTTCTGTATTGACGGACCTTCATGTCTTAAAGTAATGATGGACTGTCGTTTCTCTTTGCTTATTTGAGCTGTTCTTTCCATAATGTGGACTTAGTCTTTTACCAAATAGGGCCAGCTTCTGTATACTGCCCCTACCTTGTCACAACACAACTGATTTGCTCAAATGCATTAAGAAGGAAAGAAATTCCACAAATTAACTTTTAAGGCACAACTGTTAATTGAAATGCATTCCAGGTGACTACCTCATGAAGATGGTTGAGAGAATGCCAAGAGTGTGTAACGCTGTCATCAAGGCAAAGGTTGGCTATTTGAAGAATCTCAAATATAAAATATATTCTGATTTATTTAAAAATAAAAATTGGTTACTACATGATTCCATATGTGTTATTTCATAGTTTTAATGTCTTCACTATCATTCTACAATGTAGAAACTTTTGCCCTGTAGTGTACACAAACACATCATGTCTGTTGACATCATTTGGAAAAGCAACACTCGTAAATCACAACAACAGGAAATGCGGCTTTGTTTTTTAAAATCTCAGTTTTGATGTGATAACACGCCTATCCCCATGTCGTTTGGAACCATTTCCCCATCTCTGTGGTTATGATGAAAACAAACATCATCTGCTTCGATTGTCTTCCTTCCTCATGGCCATATGTTGCCTTGCCTGGACCCAGAGTTTAGTTGGTGGAGACTGGGGGAAGAGTAGCGTAGAAGAAGAAAAATATGTCATGGTTGGGAGAGGAACATTGTGCTGTCCTTTCATCCTCCGCAACCCTCTCTGGCTGCGTCCCAAATGGCACCCTAATCCCTACATAGTGCACTACGTTTGACCAGAGCCCTATGGGTTTCCCTGTGGTCCTTGGTCAAAAGTGGCACACTAGATAGGGAATAGAGTGTCGTTTGGGACATAGCCCTTTCACTTCCCCTCTCCTCTATGAACCTGTTCCCTGGATGCTGGACAGACTCTGGTGAGTCGGAAGCGGAGCACTCTGGGCTAACTGAACCTCGGCATAGTCTTTGACAGGACAGATGTGGAGGTCCTCTGGTCCTTCTCCTCCGAGTGCGAGATCTTTGGCTGGTGAGATCGTGGGTGAGTCGGACGTGGGTGTTCAAAGTCGAGGTGATTAGATGAGTTATATGAGTCACATCGGACTGTTAAAATGCTAGATCATGTTCTGAAGGATGACTGGGAGGACTAGTCCAATAACAATGTAGCCTATTGGAGGAACAAGACTTCCATCCTCTATAGCTACTGCGCAACTGCTATAACTGACCTCCTTTCCTCTTGGGCATCCCTTGGACCCTCTTGGATCTCAACAAACCAGACTGTATTGACAGATAGGGTGATAGGGTATTAAGCACATCATTGTTGTGCAAGGCCAGACTGTACTGGGTGATACCCACAACTACAGCCCAATCTCTGACTCTGGCTTGGCCCAGGATGAGAGCTCTCCAATGGGCCAGGTGGTTTGGTGAAGGCTCCCACATTGCTCCAGGCTGGCTGGCTCATCTGTACCACTCTGTAGCAGGAGGCAGGGAGGGAAGGGGGGATGAGAGCTCTGAAGGAGGGAGCAGCGGGGTTAGCGCAAAGCCCGTGCTGCGGTGTGGTTTCTGGGTGGTGGTAGGGATTGTTTACAGGGCCCTGAATGCTCCATTGCAGCTCTATCTATAGAGGCGTCATACCGCTCTGACAGCTCCATTGTCAGGCATGGCAATGGATTATTAAGGCCTCTGCTCCCACCGCCCAAGGAAAGCGATCAAAATTAAATAAAAAATAAACTTGTCCCAGTCGACTCCAGCTTTCTCCCTCCCTCCCTCCCTCCCTCCCTCCCTCCCTCCCTCCCTCCCTCCCTCCCTCCCTCCCTCCCTCCCTCCCCCTCCCCTGTGCCCATGGATCTCAGTCTCCACAAACAACCTGTTACCTGACACACTCTGGCCCTCAGCCACAAAACAGTGTTTTCTGAGCCGGAACAATATGTTTGTTCATAGGAGAGGTATATCCATAGTTTGGTGGGGCCCTTTTATGACCCAGAGTTTACAGTCTGCTATTGTTGGCCCACACAATGCTGCAGCACATCCCGTCCTTGATTGTATCGAGGCTATGGCTGTTTAAACAAGACCATTCAGGTACTCTTCTTCCATGCACCACGGTGAGTTCCGCTCGAACCGTATCGCTTTTCAGGTTATTGATGTCTTGTTTCGTGGGTGGGGGCTTTTCTCGCAGAAGGTCAATGGCTCTTCGGAACAGACCGTCCTTGCTGTGTCTGTCTGTGTCGGATACGGAGAGAGGCAGCCTTTCATTCCTCCCTCGCTACCTCTCTTTCTCCCTCTTCTTCCTCAGTGTCTCATATCTGGCCCTGAGGGAGGGAGCACGTTTGTCTGTAACTCAGACTCCAGTCTTCCCCCATATCTATGCCTCCTTTACCTCACAAACAAACAGGATAAACGGTACACATACCTTATGCTCTGACAGTTCTCTATTGTCGCATTTTCATGCGCTATTGTCTTGTGCCTCATCAACAGTATCAGAGGCATGGAGTTTGTTGTTTGTGAGTGTAAGTGTTCATGAGATCGAGAGTGTTGAGAGCTAGGTCTGTCACATTTTTGTATTAACTTTTTATTTAACTAGGCAAGTCAGTTAATAAGAACTCATTTGTATTTACAATGGCGGCCTACCGGGAAACAGTGGGTTAACTGCCATGTTCAGGGGCAGAACAATTCAGAGACAATTGTGCATGATTGTCTGCTGGTTCATTAGTACAATGTGGGTGTGGTTGACAGGTTGATTGACACAACATATGATCAGTATGGAATGCCTCTAATCCCGTCTCACCTATTCCCAGCGCCCTCGCTTGTCATGCCTGGTGGGCAGAGGGACAAAGGGGCAGCTCGGTGAGGGTATAGAGCCATAGAGCCATTTGATAAGAGTCCTAGTAAGAAGGGTAAGAGAGGGTTATGAGGGGTTTTGTGGGGGGGGGCCCTGCATGGCATTCCGCTAGTCTGAGAATCAGTGGGCCCCGGTAACCCCTGGCAGGCACTCAGCGATTCAGCCCCCACTACACTGACCCCAGACCAGCCAGTGAGGTAGACAGCCAGGCTGAGGGAGACCGCTAGAGGCTGAGAAATTAAAAAGTATTCTTCCCATGGGGCCACTCAGGGGCATGTAATTAAACAAATCACATTCCTCCTGCCGGGACCAAAATTGGGGAGAAGGCGCTTTGGGATAAGGCTATTCTGTTCCCACAGCGGTGTGTGTGTGTGTGTGTGTGTGCGTGCGTGCGTGCGCATGCACGTGGGTAAAAGTGCTGGAAGACAACTCCATCTTTGCCACAGCAGTGTAAATATTTACAAGCCGATCGACCTCTGATTGGAGGCCGTAATATCACACAAGGCTTCCATGTTGTTCAATCATTAATAACGGGAATCCCTTCATTTGCTGCTGTATTGGAAAACAGAGTGAGCCGACTTAAACCGTGTAGTTTTGTTTGGATAATAAACACAATGGAAGGAGGCCAGGCTCTTTCCTTTAATCTTGTTTTAACAGGGGCACAACGACTTGACATTTCAGAGCTTCCAGGAGACACACAATTCAATGTTGTGGAGGTCGACCCTGGATGAACTTTTGGGAGCAAACAGAAACAATCTCTACGAAGTAGCAGAACAGATCTGCTCTCCCGAGATCAGCCATGCGTTGCACTTCCCTCTGCTGTGTAGTTCCTAAAGTTATTTATAAATAGTTCAGGGACGATTTGCTCCTAAACCTCCTCCGGTTAGAGTGTGTAACTATTATTGCATCATTGAGCTAATTTGCTTGCGTAAATGACCACAGGGACCCCTGAATAATCATTCAAAATCACTTTGAGATCATTCACGTAGAAACCTCAGCAGGTTATTCTTGGCTTTTAGGAAAATGGAACGTCTGGGAACGTTCACTCAGCGGTTCAGTCAAGAGGTGAAGCCGCAGGTGCGGAGGGAGATATTTCTTGTAAAGGTGGAGAGGGGATACAGTCCTAAGCCACGTCCCAAATAGCACCTTATTCCTTATATAGTGCGCTACATTTGACCAGAGCCCAATGGACCCTGATCAAAGGTAGTGCACTGCATAGGGAATATGGTGCCATTAGAGACGCATCCTAGTAACCCTCCCATCCAACAACTCAAATGAGCCGAGGAGGAAGCACCACCGGGGATCCGGATTGAACAGGGAGATGAACTGAAAAGCATCTTGCAGTTCCTTCAATTAGAGGAAGTTGGAGGTGCCCCAAAGCACACACTGCCTCGATGAAAAAGCGATCACAGTTGCATGACTAAATCGGCTTCCAGTGTGTGTTCTGCACATGGGCTATGTTTTGTCTGATGTTCATAGCTAGTTGTCTCTGAAAAGACTTGCTTTGTAGCACAGGGGTCTCCACTCTCACACACATACGTGCACGCACACCCGCAATCACACACACGCGCACACACACAAACCAAAAGGACAAGGCCAAGACACCATTTTGCATCCCTTTTGGCTTGTTTGAATTCAATTGCGTGCCCTTCAGGTTGTGTCATGCTCCCAGTACATTTTAGCATCTCCTGGAGTGCATGTGGGTCAGTGTTGTTGTCCCCTTAGTGTCAGCCAGGGATCCATGGCTAGGGGGAAGAGGAGGGCAGTGTGAGATAAAGCTCCCAGCCAGGTTACAGGATAGGGCATGCTCTGCTCTCCAAATACACTCCGCATTGACAGTCACAAGAGCAAACACACATTGAGGGGGAGGAAGTCACAGAGGGAAGGAGAGGAGACACAACCCAGGACAGTAGACTGTTTGTTCTCTCCGACTCGCCCCAGTGACGAATAAACACAGCTTTAAGAGGAGAGGAAAATGTGCTTCAGGTGTCTGGAGAGCCAAAGCTATTATGCAGGCATCATGGAGGCATAGAAACGGAGAGAAACACTCCAAACACAATGAGTGCGAAAGAAACATCCTGGGTGTTGTTTGGGAACGGCTAACAGTGGAAAGGCAAGACAAAGACCTTAGAGCCATAGGATCACCATTCAAGTCTCAGGTCATCACGTCTGAAACACGGTAGTCGGCGGCCCATTGAGATTCAGTGAGCTGCTGCCCAAGCCGCCAAAGTGTCAGTGCCTCCCTGTCTCATGTACCCAACCGGTTGGCACCAGGCATTTAATACTAATTAACAAAAGCTGTCCGGGAGCCAGAGGAGCTGTTATGTTCTACGGCGGCGAGGGGGTGAGGGTGTAAAGAGACATTGTTTATGTGCAGTGTTGCGTGCTCTGACATCAGCTGTCTGTAAACGCTGGCCTTCTATAGCCCCCCCCCCTCTGATTAAACAAATGAACGCAGCGCATGAGGAAGCCCAATCGCGAGCGCCAGACTTTAACAGTAACGTTATGCAGTGGGGTGCCACTTTCCTTGTTCCCGGGAGGCCCGTTTCCAATATTAACAGCACTCTTTAGCCCAGTAATCATTCTAAGATGTCAAAATGTCGCAGTCCGTCCGGGCACACTATCTATAACAATTTATGTCTGCGGTATTCAAATAAATGTTAAGCTGAGATGAAAACAGGGCCAGTTCAAAGTGTCCGCCCCCCCCCCCAGTATCTTGAAATCTTTACAAAGCCCACAAAGCTGTCCCGAGTATCTTGACTTGGGCACCACCCTAAATAAATTCAGCTCCATTTCAGACGAGTGCCAAGAATAGTAATTGATGGGGCTGACCAGTAATGCCTTGAATGCGAACACTTTGGGGCCAATCTGACTTAGGAAATGTACGCCTTTCCTACGCACACTCTTCCTACACACTACTCAGTATTAAATAAATAGTCTGTCGACAATATTCAAGCTGAAAGGTACACAGTAATGTGTTATTCAGTGTTACCTTATTCAGTCGCCTCACACGCTCTGCAGGTGTGGCTACCTTGCGGGCTCTAAATACATTCAATTCAACCCCTGAAAACCCCTCCCACTTGCTGGCCAACATATTTTCTCGTGGAGTTTTCATTCAATAGGCTTTTCGGTACATTTATCTCAAGCCATCCCTTTACATACGGTGTCCCTTTTGGTTTGAATATTTTCCACAGACTCACTAGAATATAATGAGAGAACCGGTTTCACAATAGTCCTATAAATACCCTATTCCTCACTAGTCATGAAACTGTAGCCTAATGACAACGGTTCAGTAATGGTGAACAGGATCCCGGTTTAAACTGCTACGTGTGCTCTTAGTTCCATAATGATTGAGATAAGCTACATGTTCGACATCATTGCACAACGTTAGCCTAATACGACCAACTATTGCTAGAGACTCTCAGGAACAAATACACAGACGTGACAGAGGAAAGAAAGGTAAAAGAAATGGTAATGGAATGATACAAAATGTAGGCTACAAATTGAAGTAAACTAACACAAAAGTGAAGGTTATAAATGTATGTAGGTGTTACTGACAGTGGCTCCCGATAGTGTTTAAATTTACGATGATACAAATTGTTAAAAATACAGCTGAGAAAAGCCTGGGCATACAGTTGAAGTCGGAAGTTTACATACACCTTAGCCAAATACGTTTAAACTCAGTTTTTCACAATTCCTGACATTTAATCCTAGTAAAAATTCCCTGTCTTAGGTCAGTTAGGATCACCACTATATTTTAAGAATGTGAAATGTCAGAATAATAGTGGAGAGAATGATTTATTTCAGATTTTCTTTCTTTCATCACATTCCCAGTGGGTCAGAAGTTTACATACACAAACGTTTCTGGCAGCCTTCCACAAGCTTCCACAAGCTTCCCAAAATAAGTTGGGTGAATCAAACCAAATTCCTCCTGACAGAGCTGGTGTACCTGAGTCAGGTTTGTAGGCCTCCTCGCTCACACATGCGTTTTCAGATCTGCCTTCAAAAGTCCTATAGGATTGAGGTCAGGGCTTTGTGATGGCCACTCCAATACCTTGCCTCTGTTGTCCTTAAGCTATTTTGCCACAACTTTGGAAGTATGCTTGGGATCATTGTCCATTTGGAAGACCCATTTGCGACCAAGCTTTAACTTCCTGACTGATGTCTTGAGATGTTGCTTCAATATATCCACATAATTTTCTACCTCATGATGCCATCTTTTTTGTGAAGTGCACCAGTCCCTTCTGCAGCAAATCACCCCCACATCATGATGCTGCCACCAACGTGCTTCAAGATTGGGATAGTGTTCTTCGGCTTGCAAGCCTCCCCCTTTTTCCTCCAAACATAACGATGGTCATTATGGCCAAACAGTTCTATTTTTGTTTCATCAGACCAGAGGACATTTCTCCAAAAGTACGATCTTTGTCCCCATGTGCAGTTGCAAACCGTAGTCTAGCTTTTTATGTCGGTTTTGGAGCAGTGGCTTCTCCCTTGCTGAGCGGCCTTTCAGGTTATGTTGATATAGGACTCCTTTTACTGTGGATATAAATACTTTTGTACCTGTTTCCTCCAGCATCTTCACAAGGTCCTTTGCTGTTGTTCTGTGATTGATTTTCACTTTTCACACCACAGTACGTTAATCTCTAGGAGACAGAACACATCTCCTTCCTGAGCGGTATGACGGCTGCGTGGTCCCCTGGTGTTTATACTTGTGTACTGTTGTTTGTACAGATGAACATGGTACCTTCAGGCATTTGGAAATTGCTCCCAAGGATGAACCAGACTTGTGGAGGTCTACAATTTTTCTTGGCTGATTTCTTTTGATTTTTCCATGATGTCAATCAAAGAGGCACTGAGTTTGAAGGTAGGCCTTGAAATACATGTACAGGTACACCTCCAATTGACTCAAATCATGTCAATTAGCCTATCAGAAGCTTCTAAAGCCATGACATAATTTTCTGGTTTATCAGTGGTCTTGTATGTCTTCCATTTCCTAATAATTGCTCCCACAGTTGATTTCTTCAAACCAAGCTGCTTACCTATTGCAGATTCAGTCTTCCCAGCCTGGTGCAGGTCTACAATTTTGTTTCTGGTGTCCTTTGACAGCTCTTTGGTCTTGGCCATAGTGGAGTTTGGAGTGTGACTGTTTGAGGTTGTGGACAGGTGTCTTTTATACTGATAACAAGTTCAAACAGGTGCCATTAATACAGGTAACGAGTGGAGGACAAGAGGAGCCTCTTAAAGAAGAAGTGACAGGTCTGTGAGAGCCAGAAATCTTGCTTGTTTGTAGGTGACCAAATACTTGTTTTCCACCATAATTCGCAAATGAATTCATTAAAAATTCTACAAAGTGATTTTCTGGATTTTTTTCCCTCATTTTGTCTGTCATAGTTGAAGTGTACCTATGATGAAAATTACAGGCCTCTCTCATCTTTTTAAGTGGGAGAACTTTCACAATTGGTGGCTGACTAAATACTTTTTTGCCCCACTGTAGGAAGAAAATAAGTAAATGCTTTTTCCACTTGGACTAGACCTTATTTATGGTTCTCGTGCATAAAGGTGGTGTAATTATTAGTCAAGATCAGAATACAGTGTATCTGTAGACACACCTCCGCTACACATTAATTTAATTCATCTCCACCCCAAACGAATAGCGGGCGAATGGCATGCTATTCTCGTGCTTAAGTTCAGGGACTGCTTGTGCTGGCGCTGCTTACCTCGGTTTGGAATTCACCCCTTAGGCAATTGTGATAGGACCAAAGGGAGAGCTGAACCGGAGCCGTGACATGCAATGCACATTGACAACAAGCCCTGGTTCTCATTTGAATGAGGCATTTACACCGTTTACTCCCATTAATCCGCAAAACAACCGCTTTCGAACATTAAGCCCAACCGCTAGAATTATTTGAACGTTAAACATGAAGAGTTTTTGTTTCTTCTCAGGGTTCCGGTTGTGAGTTAGGGGGACATGTGGAGGGAGGGTCCGGCCTGATTGATTAACCTAAGGCACCTCCAGAACTCTGCTAAAAGCCCTGTCAGACTGGACTAATCGTCATACACATAAACCCTGTAGCTACACACAAACACCAATGACCAGTGTGACAGCAGCACTAAATGTTTATACTGTACCTACCTCTGTATATTGTATAGATAATGTATGTGTATGTGTGCTCCAAGCAGAAGATTAGTTCACTGGTTGCTACCATGCCAGTTTGGAGCGGTGGGTGAGGAATTTGGGGGACAAGGGGGGGGGAAGTGGCCGTGGGACTGGTCAGTTAGTCCCCCTCCCTCCATCCATCACTCATCGAGAGCCCCACCGCCCTCTTGACCAACGGCCCACACAAAGGTATGTTGGGAGATTGATGAATGCAATTGTCCCCCCCCCCTTCCTGATATTGATAAGCCATGAAAGAGAGAACCCCAAAAGTTTCTTTACTCTCTCTGTCTCCACTTTATTAATTACACATTGGACAGGCTCGACCCCAAGAACAACTGCAGGAAACCAGAGTGGGGGGTGTAGGAGGAGTAGGAGAAGGGGTATGTTTTAAAACAACCCCCAGACAAATAGAAGAGCCCACGTAAGATGAAACTTCATGGTCTGGCAGCAGCCGACTAAAGCCCAGGCAGGCAGTGACTTATGGGCCTTCCCCAGATCTCCGTTTGTGCTGGCACTGGTAATCTTGCTTGGAAAACAAGTCATTAAGGAATTTCAGTTACACTCCCTTGTATCAGTGTTGCCAAGAATACTTTCCCCTTCCCTAACCTGATTTACGAGGAGGGCTGAATATCCCTGAACGCCAATAGACTCAACATGCCCTTATTTGGAGAGGGAGTGTATGAGTGTGTTAAAGGGGAGGGGAGAAGGTGGGGGGGGGTGTAGGACAGGGAAACAGGGAGGGTTTATTGGTTCGTCCTTGACCCCAGCAGTTCCCGGGTCCTGAGAGCCCCGGGAAAGGTCAGAGGAACTGAACCCAGAGATGGAGCTCCGAGATAAGGCCAGTATTACTCTCCCACCCACGTCCTGTGGAGCCGACAGTGGGGTAGCAGGGCATTGGTGTCATACTGACATACTGCCACCAGTACTGCCACCATCCTTACAGGCTGCATGCCACCAGTATATCCAGAGATTTGCTCAATTGCAGGCACACACATGTATGTGCACAGTTGCATGCTTACATGAGCACACACGCACGCACACACACAAGTCTAAGGGGTCCCGCTATCCCAATGAATACATAACATGCCTTTCAGAGACTTCGGCCCAGGGTGACATGACTCAATCATGTACACTTCTAGATCTGGTGGTTAGTCTCCACACTCTTGGAAATAAAGGTGATATCTAGAACCTAAAAGGTTTCTTCAGCTGTCCCCATAAGAGAATCCTTTGAATAACCCTTTTTGGTTCCTGGTAGAAGCCTTTTCAGTTCCATGTAGAACCCTTTCCACAGAGGTTTCTACATGGAACCCAAAAAGGTTAAACCTGGAGCCAAAAAAGCTTCTCCTATTGGGACAGCCAAAGCCCTTTTGGAACCCTTTTTTGTATTTGGATCATTTTACAGAGATTACAGAGTATGTAGGCTTCTTAGGGTTGATGATTTACATTTATTTATAGCTGCCTTGATTTATCAAGACGTCATATAGAAACATCTCTTCATTGATTTGCATGAGAACTTCGTACATTGACTAAAACATGTTTAATCGTCACATACTGTACACCAGATAGGTGCAGTGAAATGTGTTGTTTTACAGGGTCAGCCATAGTAGTACGGCACCCCTGGAGCAAGTTAGGGTTAAGTGCCTTGCTCAAGGGCACATCACCATATTTTTACCTTATTGGCTTGGGTATTTGAACCAGAGACCTTTTGGTTACTGACCCAACACTCTTAACCACTAGGCTACCTGCTGCCCTGACAAATCAAACCAAAATACTGAACATGTTTGCCAAGTAAGTGCCCACCATTTTTGGGAGTTATCCATACACTGTAGGTAGTAGGTCGTGCAGTTTAGCTTGTCAGGACCTAACATCCCAATATCCCCTTTTCTTGTCATTATGTTCCCTCTAACATTATCCTTCCAACTATTCCACAGGGTTGAGTCATTATGGTTTTCAGTTGAACTGCCGTGAAAGATCTTACACTCCCCCCTATGTCACCCTAATGACCCTTCATGACAAGCTTATGAAATCTTCACAGGTGGTCGTAAGCACAGTGCCTCCATCCCGATAGACCAGTGAATCCATCCACAGGAAGGATGCTGCCGTGTACAGGTCTAACTCAGTTCTTCCATTGTGTATGGAAAAGGCTGACCCAAGTGCAACATCACCTTTCAACTCGTGTCAGCTCAGCTGGACCCAGACCCAGGTTCATGGCTATTAGATTAAGTCAGTACTTGCTCGCCCAGCATACAGCAGATGAAAGTGGTTAGGACAGTCCCGTTAGGAAATTATGTTCCAGTCTATGTTCCTAATCAGGGTTTGGCTAGAACAAAGGGAGGCTAAACTCTTCGGGAAAAAAAGGTGCTATCTAGACCCTAAAAGGGTTCTTCGGCTGTCCCCATAGGAGAACCCTTTGAAGAAGCCCTTTTGGTTCCAAGCAGAACCTTTCTGGGTTCCATGTAGAACCCTTTCCACAGAGCGGGAACCAATTAGTGTTCTACCTGTAACCAAAAAGAGTGCTCCTATGGGGACAACCGAAGAACCCTTTTTGGAACCCCTTTTTATAAGAGTGTAGATTCCATCTGCTAAGAGGCCTGGGCCATATGAACACACGGACATCCTGTAGCCAGGGAATGTGTCTGTGAATGGTTCAGTGTGTTATTGAAACCAACAATCCTTGCTCACTTAGATATACAGTATGCGTTCAAACAGTCTGTGTCCATTTCCTTATTCATCTTTCCACCCACAAATGACTGTTTTGAAGATAAATATGGTTGTTATTATCTAACCATTATCATAATTTGCATAGCCCGCTATCCTAGCAGTTGTTTTAGTTTCACCACTTGAAGAACATCTACAGGTGTCACGCACTGCTTTACATCTTCACTGTATTTTATTCACCCGTGTGTGGTAATGAAATGGTAGATATCATATTTAACCACTTTTGTTCATATCTGCCTTGGGGCATGGAGCTTCTTTGCGTATCAAAGCTCAGCAATAGCGTACTGTGGTTTTCTCCTGACCTGGGGGAAGGCTGTTAACATAGATCGTTAACTAAGACAGCTGTCTCCAAAACATCAGAGAGGTTTAGTTCAGCGCACAGCAGGCTGTAACATTACACTATTTTATATATGCTTGTTAAAAGCCCTTTTCACACCACTTTACCCCCCCTTGTTTGTATACTATAGTGATGGGTGAGGAAATGTCATGCACTGCATGTCATGCAATATGTGCATTTCTATTTATGTATTTTCATATCACAGTAATTATCATGTACATTTAAGCCAAATTGTCCTAATTATAGTAAATACTACCATAATGTTTTCTGTTTTGCTCTCCGTTAGTAAGACTAGTGACTTGTGAGATTTGTGAGTTTATGATTAAAAAAAGATTGTGGGGGCTGTTTTGTTAGATTTCAGTGCGGCTTTTGCTGATGGAAAGACATATGTGTTATGGCTTTACACCCCCAGACAGGGCTATTACATATTGAGATACATGGTACATATTGCTTTTTTGTTTTTACACTTACTGATAATTTAAAAAATAATATTTCAATGCTAGCTTAAACAATGTGAAGTGGGGTTTGTTCTCCGTGTTCTTCATTTTATGGATAAAGAATCTGCCATGAAAAATTAACAAATCAACAATGAAAGTTAAATCAGGGTCCATATAATTTGGATCAAAATTCAACTTAATATCAGAGACTTTCAAATTAACATCAATAGTAGTTTATTTTAAAATAAAATCTAACTCACTCCAAAATATTCAGACATAAGAACAGTCCCAAAATAGATTGTCTAGAGTCTCTGGGTCACAACCACAAAATACACATTTGTTATCAATAGCTATTTTGAATCTGTGTTTAATTAAAGGTCTTTACAGGGTGCTTGACTGCTGTTGTTAGTACATAACACTCAGATCAACCCTTAGAGAGATGGGTGGGGCTAAAGCTTAAGAGGGTGTGAACAATGCTGAATGGGTGTAGACAAAGAAGGGCTCTTCAGTAGTTGTACCAAAACATTCAAAGGCCATTTTCTCAAAAGTGAGTTTATCAACTTTCAAAGCAAAATTACTTTCCCAAATGTTCCTCAAATGCAGTGTATGATATACAATTGTGTAGCTCTGAGTCTCTACTTTTATCCAATGTAAAAAAAAAAAACAATTTCAAATTTTGCTACAGTACATAAGACCAATTTGAGCTGGTTGGTCACATATTGTTGATAAAGAGTTACCTGTCTAACAGAACACAGAGGGTGTTCTTTAATGGAAGCCTCTCCAACATAATCCAGGTAGAATCAGGAATTCCCCAGGGCAGCTGTCTAGATCCCTTGCTTTTCTCAATCGTTACTAATGACATGTCACTGGCTTTGAGTTGCAGTTAGTTTCAGAATGGGTGGCAAGGAATAAGTTAGTCCTAAATACTTTTAAAAACTTAAAGCATTGTATTTGGGACAAATCATTCACTAAACCCTAAAACTCAACTAAATCTTGTAATAAATCATGTGGAAGTTGAGGTGACTCTATTGCTTGGAGTAACCCTGAACTGTAAACTGTCATGGTCAAAACATGTTGATACAACAGTAGCTAAGATGGGGAGAAGTCTGTCCAAAATAAGCACTGCTCAGGCCCTAGTTTTGTCTCACCTGGACTACTGTTTAGTCATGTGGTGAGATGCCACAAAGAGGGACCTCTGAAAATTACAATTGGCTCAGAACAGGGCAGCGCGACTGTTCTACAAGCTTAATAATATGCTTGTAGATCTCCCATGGCTCAAAGTGGAGGAGAGATTGACTTCATCACTAGTTATTTTGAAATAACTGTTGACATACTGAATGCACCGAGGTGTCTGTTTAAATTACTAGCACACAGCTCGGACACCCATGCATACCCCACAAGACATGACACCAAAGGTCTCTTCACAATCCCCAAGTCAAGAACAGACTATGGGAGGCACACAGTACTATAGTACATAGCGCCATGGCTACATTGAACTCTATTGCACATCCGGTAACTGATGCAAGCAGTAGAATCAGATTTTTTTTAAACATAAAAATACACCTTATGGAACAGCAGGGACTGTGAAGAAACACACAGGAACAGACACACATACACATGATAAGAAACTCTACACACTCGTAGACATGACGTAGACGTAGGCATTGTAGATATGTGATAGTAGAGAAGTGGCCTGAGGGCGCACACTTAATGTGTTGTGAAAAGCGTTGTAAAATATAATGTCATGCCTTGGCAGCAGCCAATGGGGATCCTTAATAAACACAAAATACAAACACATCTAAGTCTATGCCATCCAAGGTGTCACAAGCTATAGGTTTAATTCAAAGCATATGATTTACTAACTTTAAGTGGTTAATATAATCCTAACCATACAGTATAACTCCAATAAACAGGGTATGGCACATGTAACCAGGCTGGAATGCAGTCAATGTACAGCCGAGTGGTTGTCAGGGGAAGTGTATCCAAGGAGGGACACTGTTAATATCCTCTATTGGGAGAACATCACTGCACCAGAAGGGTAGTTCTGGCTCTGAGCCAGGAAGTGTCAAGCTGACATTGTTTAATTTCTTTCCCCCCAACAACCAGTGATGAGACTCAATGAAATTGAAGCTCGAACTAACTGTACACCTTGCATGAACATAATTATGTTGTCATGTTGGATGAGTTATCAATCCTCCCCCCCTTTTCTCTCCCTTTTCCCTCCCAGCAGCCCTCTCATCCTTTATCATTTGTTGTTCCCTTGAAACGTGTATTCATCCCTGTCAGCTGTCACCCTATCTGTCTCCCAGGAGAGCTAACTCTGTTAAGTGAATTTGTTCGACTTGACTTTGGAAGCACATGAAAGTGAGGGGTGGAAAACTGTTAACGTGACGCTGCCAAGAGGAACAAATCAGCCAGAACAAGCAGGCACTAGGCAGACCATTTTGGAAGCCGACCCAGGCCACATTCATTTCAGGAAACAGAAACACACAGTCCATCTCTTTATTCCTGACGGGGGCCATTCTCTCCATGTTGGGTTCTCAGAGGTTTGTCTGTTGCCTCCCCCTCTTACATACAGTAGTATCACGGGATTGTTGTTTTTCATATTGAATAAGGTTTCAAATGTGATCATACATAGCCTATCCATAGTAATAAATCAAATGGAAAAGAGTGACCAGTTTTATTTGAATAAACTATACGGTATTAAAAACAGATTGACTAAAAATAGCCACATTTGAAAAGGAAAGGGCTGTCTAAGACAATATAAATGCTGTATCCTCTGTTCGAATTATGAGCTTTTGCGAACATTGATATACATGAGAATATTATGTAACAGAGGCCGACAGTATGTCTCCTAGCTTCCACTTTTGAAATACTTATCTTTCTCCACTTTATAGTCAACAAACATCAAATAAACCATGCTTGCAGAACATTAAATGTAACACGAATAAATAACGTTGTAAGATTGAGTCATTCGCTTTTAGGGTATAGCTAACTTTCCCAGGTGACTTGGGCCGAGCTCGGAGCAGAGTGTGATGATGTTATGGGATATTTGTTTATAGAACTGATGCATGAGGACACTTCGTCTATGCTGCAATTAATTATTCAACCCGATTCATCTGCGCTTTGAGAACCCACAGTGTTTTATTTGGAAACCCAAGTGGGAGCTGTTTCAATTTAAAATCCTGACCGCTTCGAATTGTTTCCTCCTTAGTCCTCTCTGAAACGTTTGGTCACTTTGTATGGCCCTGCCAGGGTGTTGAGGAACACTTGGACGACTTAGGTGTTTGTCGCAGTAGGGGGAGACCACCAGAGCAGGAGGAAGGTTGCCAGATGAGGGGTGAGGTTGCCAGGCAAATGCCAGCCTGAAAACCATGGAAAACCCAATGGAGACAGAGCTCCTACAGTATACAGTGCATTCGGAAAGTATTCAGAGGGCTGATGGGGTGACCGTATCACCGCCACACCGGCGGTCATGACCGTTTAGTCATGGTAATTAGGCTTCTCCAAGCTCTGATGTTGCTGCTGGTCATCAGTAGCGTATCAAACGTGCTAACTGCCTGGTACTCAGCACTCTATTGTCCCTCTAATCACACTGCCATCAATGCAAATGTATTCTAAAATCTATTCAAACACTTCATGAGTGCCCATGAGCTCAAATTTCACACATTTCTATAGGCTGTGCAATTGTGGGAGAAAACAGAGTGATGGCCGCTAATAAAAAGAGGAGGATCCCATCAGCTTTCTATAGACTAGGCCTACTATATTTATTTCTCTACTTTCCTAATATTAAGCACATTGTTTATATTTACAACAGGAGTATAGCCTACCTGGCTGGCATGAAAATAAACCATGGGGAAATCATCCTCCATTTGCTATTTAAGTGCATAGATTACATTCATTTTCCCTGCTGCCCCTGTTTTGATACAGGTGCATGTTAATTGTCCATTATAAATCCAAACAAATGTCACACTTACAGTGGGGCAAAAAATTATTTAGTCAGCCACCAATTGTGCAAGTTCTCCCACTTAAAAAGATGAGAGAGGCCTGTAATTTTCATCATAGGTACACTTCAACTATGACGGAATAAATGAGGGGAAAAAATCCAGAAAATCACATTGTAGGATTTTTAATACATTTCTTTGCAAATTATGGTGGAAAATAAGTATTTGGTCACCTACAAACATGGAAGATTTCTGTCTCTCACAGACCTGTAACTTATTCTTTAAAAGGCTCCTCTGTCCTCCACTCGTTACCTGTATTAATGGCACCTGTTTGAACTTGTTATCAGTATAAAAGACACCTGTCCACAACCTGTCCACAACATACTTTTTTGCCCCACTGTACCCCGCCATCATCCATACTTTGATTACAAGCAGGCTTGACTGCTGTAATGCTCTCCTGTCTGGTCTACCCAAGAAAGCCATTGGTCAACTGCAAAATATACAGAATGCTGCAGCACGGATACTGACCAAGACCAGACGGAGAGCACACATTACACCGGGTTTAAAGTCTCTGCACTGGCTGCCTGTGAGTTTTAGAATACATTTTAAGATTATTCTATTGGGTTTTAAATCAATCCACGATTGAGCACCCCAATACATGTCAGACATGCTTTTAAGGTACCTGGATCTACCCAGTAGGTCCCTCAGGTCCTCAGGTACTGGCCTTTTAACTCTCCCAAAGCCTATGACCAAGAGGCATGGAGAGGCAGCCTTTAGTTTTTATGCCCCCAGCCTCTGGAATGGCCTGCCAGAGAACCTGAGAGGGGCCGAAACTATGGACATACTGTATATAAAAGAGATCTTAAAACACATTTTTTTAGCTTTAATTTTTTTTCTTTATTGTGTAGTAATTATGTCAGCTTTTATTTTCATAGTTTTTAATTCTTTTTTTCCCCCCTGTAAAGCATATTGCACTGTATGTCTGAAATGTGCTGTATAAATAAACCTTGATTTCATCATTAAAATGAAATATTTTTTTGAAAAAGTAGCTGTCCTAACTACTGCAGACCAAGGTTTTTTTCTGCCTTTGGAATGCAATACTCTAAAGCACCATTATTTTCCAGTACATAAAAAAGTTGAGTAGACCATGTTGGGTGTGAAGTAAGATGGAAACCCTGCAGTCACAGCCAATAGCGAGGCCCCATGAGGTATAACAGACTAGGCTTCCATTACCCATCACCCTATCCCCTCCCTCTGCAAACCCCACAAGTAATCCTTTGAAAAATATAGGGTTACCTCTAAGCAAATCCCCCTGAAACTGAACACTTTTATCCCGTATATAGTCACTCATTGGCACGCGGTGCACTTACGTCTGAGAGAATTAAGAGCTATTTCTTGTATGGGGTGCAGAGTCCTCCACTGCTAGTCCATAGTATTAAACAAGTGGCACTGTGACTTGCCTTTCTTTAATGAGCTCCATATGAACAAAAACCAGTAGATTATGATGACACATTCAACTTCCATCCTAGGAATATGAAGCAGTTTGTAAATTTAAGTTTGGTACACAAAATAAACAAAGAAATGCAAACAAATGAATTAGGTAATGCTCATTGGTACTGTACATTCATTTGAAAATGGATGGCTAAGTCATGCCTGATGTCAGCATAAGCAAATGAAACCGCTGGAAAAATGTGTGCACGCACACAGTTAAAGCATGCCGCACACACTCACTTTGGTGTTTTTGTGTACCTTCCTAGCTACTTGCCCAGCCTCACCCACATGACATTAGCTTACCAGAGAGCTACTGGCTGAGAATCACACAAAATGTTCAGATTGGAGTGATTAGTGAGTCATTCTCCAGTGTGTAAATCCAGAACACCCCGAAGGGCAGCTCCCTCACACAACAGTGGGCATTGACTGATTACACATCCTCTACCACTGTCATCGAACTCATGGTTCTTCCTGACTCTGAATAGGAACGGAAATGTGGTGGATACGGTACATGGTACTCCTTCCTCCTTTCTCCTGCTTTCACACTCACAAACACAGCCTTATCTGGCCCGTAGGTGTATTCCTGAAATTCATCAGTGAGTGAAAACCCTTGATGATTTAGTGAGTGGACGAGTTGTAATCTCTGGACTTAACAGACAGCCCGTAAAACACCCCCCCACTAATGAAGGCCATAAAACAGGGCCTGTGACAAGCAGCAAAAGCAGCTGAGAGTGCAGACTGTTCTAATCGGGCCTCTGGAGAGAGACCCACACATACGAAAAGGACCCCAGGATACTGTAACATACATCAGGCGCGACAGGGAGGCCCCATGCATGGTTTTAACAGGGACTCTCCCCAAGGCACCCTGTACAGGCGCAGGTGCATGGCTTCACGGAGTCATATGGACCGAGGTTAGGACCACAGCCCTTAACCCCCAGTAGTTTCACAGAGGAGGGCCTGAACAGGTTTTGGAATGTGCTTTCAATATGTACACTGACCAAAAATATAAATATAACACGCAACAATTTTGACAATTTTACTGAGTTATAATTCATAAAAGGAAATCAGTCAATTGAAATGAATTCATTCATCATTTAGAAATAGTTATTGAGAAACACTGACTCAAGAGTATAGAGAGAGAGAGAGTGTGTGTGTGAGAGAGAGGACAACACAGGACAGGAGAGTTAATCATATGCACAAATTGCAGAACATTTACTTTATTCAATGTTGAGCGCAAATTACAGGCCAATTACCTTATTTAATGTGTGTATAAAGATATTGCCCAATTATACTGCAAATTAATTGACCCCTTCAATATGAAATCATCAGTTTTATCAGTCTGAACATATGGTGTCTGTTCACTGTCTGGTGTCCTTAGTTTTATTGACTAGATTGAGTCTGTAAAATGAGAGTAATTTTCAAAATAAAACAATCTTTCCTTCCAACTAAGATAAAAGGTTAAGTGATTTCACATGGTTCAATAAATTATTTAGGAAAAACAGAAATGTCTGGTTGAAAAATATAGCAACAGATGCAGAACCACTCCAAGATCAAGCTTGCCTGCCAGCCAATACTTTAGTGTAATCATTCCCTTGGACTTTTCTTCTTGTCTTTCAAAGAAAAGAAAATCTCCCTTGGCTGTAGATTTAGAAAAGATGGAGAGGGTCGAACCTGCTAATGTCTTTTCATCATAATTTATGTACCATCTGTCTGCTCAATCAGTACCTTGGAGACACCCAGCACTGTTTGTCTGGACTGCCTTCACTTCTAATGGATATTGTAGCACCTTTCAATTATAGTGCTTCCATTCACAATCAGCAAAAAGCACATACAAACCTAAGCTTCACTCTTGGCAGAAAGATAACTTATCTTCAGAAACAGGACGTGACATCACATTCTGCATACATACATTTCCTGATAGTTTACTCAAAGGGAAGGGATTAGCTGGTACGGTTGTCTTCTTCTCCCTGCGGTGCACTATGATTCCAGGGCTCCTGCCCATTTGGACAGTGGTCTGTTGATTCTCTTGAAGGAAGCTGTTTTTAATGGCACACAGATCAGTGAATTCCTCTGTCCTGTGAGATTACTCTCCCTCGCTCTCTGAACTTCACAAACCTGAAGTCAACCCTATATTATTTCTAAAATGCTTTGGTTAAAAGTCGACATTAACCGTTTTGTGCTGTATGTAGTCAGTACCACCTTCAAATTCGAATCTATACCTGTAGCGAATTGGTAGTTCCGGATGTGAGACCACATTCCTTTAGCAAAGCGAGCAAGTGTGGTTATCAAAGATATTCCCTCAGCCTCCTGGATACTTTCTGGACATGTTTTATAGGAGGATTTTTTTTAAACAAGAGCTATCCAGGGTAGCCTAGTGGTTGGAGTGTTGGACTAGTAACCGGAAGGTTGCAAGTTCAAACCCCCGAGCTGACAAGGTACAAATCTGTTGTTCTGCTCCAGAACAGGCAGCTAACCCACTGTTCCTAGGCTGTCATTGAAAATAAGAATTTGTTCTTACCTGACTTGCCTAGTTAAATAAAGGTCAAATAAAAAAATAAAAATCCATTGGGGAAACTCAACTAGGAAATTACTGGACCCTATGACCAAGAGCTAAAGGATAAAGTTGGTGCTATGGCAACAAGTGGCATGTTCTCTCTGTGCCAACACCACTCAGGTGGCAGTGTCCATAAGGCATACATTTTCTGTGGAATACTCTGTAAAGGAGCCATACCGTTAGAACTGCCCAGAGTTAAGACTTGTCCATGTTCGCCACCACAAGATTTGTAAATCGAGAAATGCCTCCCAGAAGGGAATAGCATTTGTCAATTTAAAGTCAACAACATCGGTTGCATTGCTCAAGTGAACTACATGTATCCACCCGAAGCCATCCGTGACCTCTTTTTGCTAAGTTTTTCCAGAATTGTCAAAATCACTCTTACGTCTTGGAGAACACAACAATCAAAAACTGCATTTAGCCGTCTTTTTACGGATTAGCTATTGGGGATTACTATTGGATGAAGATTGGACATAATTCGTTTTACATCCGAGGGCCTTTTGGATGCAGAAACGTGAGCAACGCAAGAATTTATATGAAAGAAATGTGTGTGCAATGTTGGAACGTCACGAAATGCGCAGCTTGTTTTTGAGTTTGAGTGATGCAAGTCTAATTGTATCTGGCTCTTTCGAAAAAAAATAATAGTTCTTCTTGAGAACACTGAGTGAAATTCTGAATTCATGACTTGGACCAGGCTTAATCTATAATAATGATATTAACCCAATGTCCCAGCATAGAGGTTCCTCCATTTCCCAGGTGGCCAAAGTGCAAAGTGCACATGTCAGACAGAGATATCAGACGCAAAATTTAGTAGACCTACATTTTAGACCTGGCCTGTCAGAGGGAACTTAAGGTTAGCCTCCCTAGTCTTTTGATGAGGAGTGAATGATGTGTGTAGTCTTTCCTATCTACACACTCTGTCTGATGTGTGATATTGTGATACCTGATAGTGCTCTCACTACTAACAGAAGCAGAGCATGGCGTCAACCCACGTGTGTGGATATTAAACAACGCTCAGGCTGGGTTGGAGGGGATTAGAAAAGTCCATGTATGGTTGGCGTGGGCTGCGGAAGGCAGCAACAGGGGACACCTGAATAGAGTCCAGAAGCTGCGGGGTCTGGCTCAGGACTTATGGGTGCTGTCACAGGGACCAGGGCCATGTCCTTACTGTCTGACAGGGTGACAGGTCCCAGAAAGAAGCCTGGTAATGAGGCTGTCCATCTCACAGACAACCTGCAGTGCCTCCACGTCTCTGAGCAGCGCCAGGTCACCCTCTCCTCTTCAGACTCCACGTCTCCTCTCAAAACAGCTAGCTAGCATTAACCTGCATTAGCCAGTATTTGGGTTGAATACTTATACACTTCTGTAAAGACAAAACGGAACCAATGGTTTCAAAAGTGCAGACTCTGCACATCATGCAAGATAAATCAAGCGCACCAACTATTAGAAAGAAGGGGAAAAAATGCTCCAGGTTTCGTTAGCACTAACATCCAGGCTAGCAGTAACCTGTCCTGTTCAATTAGCTTCAGCATTGTGCCTCCTCTTGTCATAGAACTCAATGTCATTAATGGTATGCTGGACATTGGATATAGTATGGTTAACTTCGAGATGATGAAATCCTGTAACAAACCAAACACGTCATTTTGCATTTGCTCAGTCAGGCAATTGTGCTCGCCCAGTTGTATGGTCAGCAGGAATCTGTGGTATGTAGACTGTGGTGGTTAAAGGGATACTGGGAGATATTGAGATTTAAGTTGTTTTTCTACTTACCCAGTGTCAGACGAACTGGAAACCATTCTTATGTCTCTGCGTGCAGTGTGGAGATGATTGCAAGTGCAATTGCTGGAAGACTCGCGGTAGGGGAGACTGGGGTTGGTTGTCACACTTTTTAGTAATTCATGGATTTCTCAGCATCAGTATATCTTACAATAACAGTTTCAATATTAGGAGAAAGACTAATGTTATAAGCCATTAAACACACCTTGTCAAATCAAATCAAATCAAATCAAATGTATTTATATATTATTTATATAGCCCTTCGTACATCAGCTGATATCTCAAAGTGCTGTACAAAAACCCAGCCTAAAACCCCTAGGGGTGGCTAGGAAAAACTCCCTAGAAAGGCCAAAACCTAGGAAGAAACCTAGAGAGGAACCAGGCTATGTGGGGTGGCCAGTCCTCTTGTGGCTGTGCCGGGTGGAGATTATAATAGAACATGGCCAAGATGTTCAAATGTTCATAAATTACCAGCATGGTCGAATAATAATAAGGCAGAACAGTTGAAACTGGAGCAGCAACACGGTCAGGTGGACTGGGGACAGCAAGGAGTCATCATGTCAGGTAGTCCTAGGGCATGGTCCTAGGGCTCAGGTCCTCCGAGAGAGAGAAAAAAAGAGAGAATTAGAGAGAGCATATGTGGGGTGGCCAGTCCTCTTCTGGCTGTGCCGGGTGGAGATTATAACAAAACATGGCCAAGATGTTCAAATGTTCATAAATGACCAGCATGGTCGAATAATAATAAGGCAGAACAGTTGAAACTGGAGCTGCAGCACGGCCAGGTGGACTGGGGACAGCAAGGAGTCATCATGTCAGGTAGTCCTGGGGCATGGTCCTAGGGCTCAGGTCCTCCGAGAGAGAGAAAGAAAGAGAGAAGGAGAGAATTAGAGAACGCACACTTAGATTCACACAGGACACCGAATAGGACAGGAGAAGTACTCCAGATATAACAAACTGACCCTAGCCCCCCGACACATAAACTACTGCAGCATAAATACTGGAGGGGTCAGGAGACACTGTGTCCCCATCCGAGGACACCCCCGGACAGGGCCAAACAGGAAGGATATAACCCCACCCACTTTGTCAAAGCACAGCCCCCACACCACTAGAGGGATATCTTCAACCACCAACTTACCATCCTGAGACAAGGCTGAGTATAGCCCACAAAGATCTCCGCCATGGCACAACCCAAGGGGGGGCGCCAACCCAGACAGGATGACCACATCAGTGAATCAACCCACTCAGGTGACGCACCCCTTCCAGGGACGGCATGAGAGAGCCCCAGTAGGCCAGTGACTCAGCCCCTGTAATAGGGTTAGAGCCAGAGAATCCCAGTGGAAAGAGGGGAACCGGCCAGGCAGAGACAGCAAGGGCGGTTCGTTGCTCCAGAGCCTTTCCGTTCACCTTCCCACTCCTGGGCCAGACTACACTCAATCATATGACCCACTGAAGAGATGAGTCTTCAGTAAAGACTTAAAGGTTGAGACCGAGTTTGCGTCTCTGACATGGGTAGGCAGACCATTCCATAAAAATGGAGCTCTATAGGAGAAAGCCCTGCCTCCAGCTGTTTGCTTAGAAATTCTAGGGACAATTAGGAGGCCTGTGTCTTGTGACCGTAGCGTACGTGTAGGTATGTACGGCAGGACCAAATCAGAGAGATAGGTAGGAGCAAGCCCATGTAATGCTTTGTAGGTTAGCAGTAAAACCTTGAAATCAGCCCTTGCTTTGACAGGAAGTCAGTGTAGAGAGGCTAGCACTGGAGTAATATGATCAAATTTTGTTGGTTCTAGTCAGGATTCTAGCAGCCGTATTTAGCAGTAACTGAAGTTTATTTAGTGCTTTATCCGGGTAGCCGGAAAGTAGAGCATTGCAGTAGTCTAAACTAGAAGTGACAAAAGCATGGATTAATTTTTCTGTATCATTTTTGGACAGAAAGTTTCTGATTTTTGCAATGTTACGTAGATGGAAAAAAGCTGTCCTTGAAATGGTCTTGATATGTTCTTCAAAAGAGAGATCAGGGTCCAGAGTAACGCCGAGGTCCTTCACAGTTTAATTTGAGATGACTGTACAACCATTAAGATTAATTGTCAGATTCAACAGAAGATCTCTTTGTTTCTTGGGACCTAGAACAAGCATCTCTGTTTTGTCCGAGTTTAAAAGTAGAACGTTTGCAGCATTCCACTTCCTTATGTCTGAAACGCATGCTTCTAGCAAGGGCAATTTTGGGGCTTCACCATGTTTCATTGAAATGTACAGCTGTGTGTCATCCGCATAGCAGTGAAAGTTAACATTATGTTTTCGAATAACATCCCCAAGAGGTAAAATATATAGTGAAAACAATAGTGGTCCTAAAACGGAACCTTGAGGAACACTGAAATTTACAGTTAATTTGTCAGAGGACAAACCATTCACAGAGACAAACTGATATCTTTCCGACAGATAAGATCTAAACCAGGCCAAAACTTGTCCGTGTAGACCAATTTGGGTTTCCAATCTCTCCAAAAGAATGTGGTGATCGATGGTATCAAAAGCAGCACTAAGGTCTAGGAGCACGAGGACAGATGCAGAGCCTCGGTCCGATGCCATTATTATGTAATTTACCACCTTCTCAAGTGCCATCTCAGTGCTATGATGGGGTCTAAAACCAGACTGAAGCATTTCGTATACATTGATTGTCTTCAGGAAGGCAGTGAGTTGCTGCGCAACAGCCTTTTCTAAAAATTTTGAGAGGAATGGAAGATTCGATATAGGCCGATAGTTTTTTATATTTTCTGGGTCAAGGTTTGGCTTTTTCAAGAGAGGCTTTATTACTGCCACTTTTAGTGAGTTTGGTACACATCCGGTGGATAGAGAGCCGTTTATTATGTTCAACATAGGAGGGCCAAGCACAGGAAGCAGCTCTTTCAGCTGGTTGTCCACTTTTGACAACCAGCCCAATTCTGGGGTTGGTTGCCACACAGCATGTGTGTGGTTGGTTGTCACAGTGTTTGCCATTTGTTTTCCAGCAACAATTTAACCAATTGTCTAAAGTTGAAGAAAAAGTAAAGCAGTTGAATATTTGCTTTGACATTGTCATTCTTACTCCACTCAAATTGTCACATCAATGCTTAATATAACAAGTAACCATCTGATATTTAGATCAAGTGAAGAAGTAAAGCTGTAAAAAAACACACAATTCAAACAGGATCAGGTGTGTGTATGCCTATATGTGTGAATGTTGACGACCAAATCTGAACCAATCACAGTTCGGACAGCACAGCAGAGTGTATTTTTTCCCCATTTTACCTGGCAAGTCAGTTAAGAACAAATTCTTATTTTCAATGTCAGCCTAGGGGACAATGCGGGAGGGGGGGGTCAACTGCTTTGTTCAGGGGCAGAAAGACATATTTTTTTACCTTGGTGATAAATAGCTTCATTATGGGCAACAAAAAAATATTGTTTTTATTCAAATAAATTATTGCATTAGCAAGCTTACCTCCGGTCCTTCTTCTCATCTTCGCACTCCCCTCTCAAACTCAACAGACATCAGTAGGCCTAGTCCACATGCACACAGTGCATTTTTGGGATTTAAAAAAAAAGTATTTTCGGAAGAAGCCTCCTGACGTGCCAGCATACACAACACAGTCATTGGTTAGGCAGCAAGAAAGGGTTTAAAACCTGTTGTGACTAGGGGGCAGTATTTTTGTAAATGGGATATTTTGTCAGGACAAGATGCTAGAATATGCATATAATTGACAGCTTAGGATAGAAAACACTCTAAAGTTTCCAAAACTGAAAAAATATTGTCTGTGGGTATAACAGAACTGATGTTGCATTCGAAAGCCTGAGAAAAATCCAATCCGGAAGTGCCTCATGTTTTGAAAGCGCTGCGTTTCTATGCGTCCCTATTGAGCAGTGAATGGGCTATCAACCAGATTACTCTTTATCCGTATTCCCGAAGGTGTCTACAGCATTGTGACGTAGTTTTACGCATTTATGTTGAAGAATACCCGTAAGCGGCTACATTGCGCAAGTGGTCACCTGATGCTCCCAGAGAGATTCTCGCGTAAAATATAGAGGTAGCCATTACTCCAATCGGTCCTACTGAAAAACGAATTGTCCTGATGGATATGTTATCGAATAGATATTTGAAAAACACCTTGAGGATAGATTATAAACAACGTTTGCCATGTTTCTGTCGATATTATGGAGCTAATTTGGAATATTTTTCGCCGTTTTCGTGCCTGCAATTTCCGGGTGATTTCTCAGCCAAACGTGAAGAACAAACGAAGCTATTTCGCCTACAAAATAATATTTTTTGAAAAAAGGAACATTTGCTATCTAACTGGGAGTCTCGTGAGTGAAAACATCCGAAGCTCATCAAAGGTAAACGATTTAATTTGATTGCTTTTCTGATTTCCGTGACCAAGTTACCTGCTGCCAGCTGGACAAAATGCTATGCTAGGCTATCGATAAACTTACACAAATGCTTGTCTAGCTTTGGCTGTAAAGCATATTTTGAAAATCTGAGATGACAGGGTGATTAACAAAAGGTTAAGCTGTGTCTCAATATATTTGATTTATGATTTTCATTCATGAATAGGAATATTTTCTAGGAATATTTATGTCCGTTGCATTATGCTAATTAGTTTCAGGCGATGATTACGCTCCCTCATGTGGGATGGGGAGTCATTAGAGGTTAAATCAGCAAGAGCAGTACAGGCCAGGGCTCGTGATTAAGAATGCCTATACACTGCACTGTGTAATCAAGCAATAAGGCAATGTTGGCAATATATCACAAGCCCCAGAGGTGCCTTATTACTGTTATAAACTGGTTACCAACGTAATTAGAGCATTACAATTACATGTTTTTTCATACCCGTGGTATACAGTCTAATATACCACGGCTTTCAGCCAGCATTCAGGCCTTGAATCATCCAGTTTATAATAAGCAACTAACTCTCAAACCCTGATCAATCTGACATTTAATCGATTACAAATTACATGACCCTCCCCTGGACTAAATAAAAATATATTAAAACCTCCCCCTGACTGAATTTTAAAAAGCATGACCCTCCCCCATTTTCCTCAAGGTAACAATTATTTACATTTCGACCGCTCCCTTACTACAGTACGTATAGCTTCGTAAAACTATAAATTACCAATCTCAAAACTGCACGCAGAGACATAAAAATGGTATCCTTAATGTTGAAATCTCGCAGTATCCCTTTAAGAAGTGTGTTGGGAGCGGTCACCTCTTCAGTCATTACTGAACACAACCCAATGCCTCTCTGAAAAGGCCAACTCCGCCCTAGGTGGGATTACCGCCTCAAAACCATGAAGACTCCAACTTCATGGCATTCTTCTTTAATGAGGGCGTGGTGAGATCAAACAGGATCGTTCTCCTACGTCGGAAGGGGCTGATCTGGGTGGCCATTACTGTGATATTAGGGTACTTCTTGGATACTTCAGCAGTTTTGCTATAGGGTTTGTGTTACCAAGAATTGTTATTGTGTTTTCTCGTTGAATTCTTTATAAAGTGATAAGTGATGAGAACCACTGGCACGTCTATCAGGGTTAAGCCTTTTCTTTGTTAATGGTTAATGGGGTTTATTAGCCAGATGCATAGCATTGAAGTTTGAGAATCAACAACATGCTCTGTGAATTTCAACACCTGCGCTACACTCCCCCATAAAAACCAGTATGTATGCCTCATTCCCTGGAATGACTTAATGGCATATTAGGCTCTATCACGTCCCCATAGACTGGGGCTCCAGGTTTCTCTGACTCGCTGCTGACATTCAATATTTGTCCGTGTTTATCTAGGGATCGCCGTTGTCATGGTTTTCCGAGGACTCTTGAGATGACCTCAAGATGACTGTCAGGAAGCTGTAGAATAATATGTAAGCTGAGGTCGTTTTATTTAATATGACAGGGTTCTTGTGATTACGTAATGCTATGTCAATAAGCAGTTCACTTATTTCTTAAGTAATTAGTGTGTGGGCCTAAGCATTGCGGGACATTTGAAGTAAGGTGCAATGAGCAACCATAAAATGTTCAAAAAATGTACTTTATTACTGCAGCCCAGTGAGATTATCTAGGGAAAATGGATTACATATTTTGTAAGAATTTGAAATTGTAAACAGGAATGAAGGCAGAATAATAGTGAACACGTGTTGTTAGCTCTTTGGACTGGTGAAATGCGTGTGGACCTCTCTGGCTCACGCCTGCCTTCATAACAGTGTTTCATTTAACATGTTTGACTTTACATTAACATTAAATATGAACTGTATTACTGTACTGTATTGTATTATACTGTATTATATGGACTGGAATTACGCACATCGTTCAAACCATGATAAAGCAGAAGACACACATGATTCTGGAGCAGCACATGGAGCAGCCTACAAAGTTACAAAAATAGGTTCGTGAATTTGATTTTAATTTTGAAATATAATACGGCCTTATTGTGTAATTAGTAGGCTGGCGCATACAGTTGAAGTCGGAAATTTACATACACCTTAGCCAAAACTCAAAACTCAGTTTTCACAATTCCTGACATTATATCCTAGTTAAATTCCCTGTCTTAGGTCAGTTAGGACCACCACTTTATTTTAAGAATGTGAAATGTCAGAATAATAGTAGAGAGAATAATTTATTTCAGCTTTTATTTCTTTCATTACATTCCCAGTGGGTCAGAAGTTTACATACACTCAATTAGTATTTGGTAGCATTGCCTATAAATTGTTTAACTTGGGTCAAACATTTCAGGTAGCCTACCAAGCATCCACAATAAGTTTGGCCCATTCCTCCTGACAGAGCTGGTGTAACTGAGTCAGGTTTGTAGGCCTCCTTCCTCACACACGCTTTTTCAGTTCTGCCAACAAATTTTCTATAGGATTGAGGTCAGGGCTTTGGGATGGCCACTCCAATACCTTGACTTTGTTGTCCTTAAGCCATTTTTCCACAACTTTTAAGTATGCTTGGGGTCATTGTCCATTTGGAAGACCCATTTGCAACCAAGCTTTAACTTCCTGACTGATGTCTTGAGATGTTGCTTCAATATATCCACATCATTTTCCTGCCTCATGATGCTCTCTCTTTCTTGAAGTGCACCAGTCCCTCCTGCAACAAAGCACCCCCACAACATGATGCTGCCACCAACATGCTTCACGGTTGGGATGGTATTCTTCGGCTTGCAACGCTCCCCCTTTTTCCTCCAAACATAATGATGGTCATTATGGCCAAACAGCTTTATTGTTGTTTCTTCAGACCAGAGGATGTTTCTCCAAAAAGTATGATCTTTGTCCCCATGTGCAATTGCAAACTGTAGTCTGGCTTTTTTATGGCAGTTTTGGAGCAGTGGCTTCTTCCTTACAGAGTGGCCTTTCAGGTTATGTCGATATAGGAATCATTTTACTGTGGATATAGATACTTTTCAACCTGTTTCCTCCAGCATCTTCACAAGGTCCTTTGCTGTTGTTCTGAGATTGATTTGCACTTTTCGTACCAAAGTACGTTCATCTCTAGGAAACAGAACGCTTACCTACTTACATACGCTTACATACATACTTGCATACTATTATTTGTGCAGATGAACGTGGTACATTCAGGCGTTTGGAAATTTGCTGAGGTCTTGGCTGATTTCTTTTGAATTCCCCATGATGTCAAGCAAAGAGGCACTGAGTTTGAAGGTAGGCCTTGAAATACATCCACAGGTACACCTCCAATTGACTCAAATTATGTCAATTAGCCTATCAGAAGCTTCTACAGCCATGACATCATTTTCTGGAATTTTCCAAGCTGTTTAAAGGCACAGTCAACTTACTGTATGTAAACTTCTGACCCACTGGAATTGTGATACAGTTAATTATAAGTGAAATAATCTGTCTGTAAACAATTGTTGGACAAATTACTTGTGTCATGCACAAAGTAGATGTCCTAACCAACTTACCAAAACTATAGTTTGTTAACAAGAAATTTGTGGAATGGTTGAAAAACGAGTTTTAACGACTCCAACCTAAGTGTATGTAAACTTCCGACTTCAACTGTATATACCATTAATTTTATATATATTAGCCTATCTCCTCTTTCTCGCTCTATTGTTGCTTCATTCCTCCTCGCTTTCAACAGTTACATGAAATAAGTTTCGTTGTCATTATCTTCATCCTTCTAAGGACATCCTTGAATAATATAAGACTAGAATTAGATGCAGAAGGCTTTCACTTCTCTTCACGAGGATTGAATGGTTATGGGTCTGAATGAATAACCGCCACAGCCATCACGTGTTCACTCTTCTTTCAAACTACCTGTGAGTTCTTATTGGCTGCTGTCTTTAACCTTCAGAAAAAAAGAGCTTGTGTCCCTCTTCGAATAGTCTATTTGTATAAGAAGTGCAAAACAAATTATATCCAACAAGCTTTTCGAGGCTAGCTTTTCCTGCATGGGACTCCAAGAGTTAGGGAGCGGTTTTTTATGGAGAGGCCAGCGACGCACAGGTGCTTGCGTATTGTGCAAGAGACAGAGGCTATAAGTTAGAAGCTTATTATGCATAACTAATTTTTTATTCGCTAAAAAACAGGCTAATACTGCATTGAATGTATTACCTAAAAGAGGTAGGCTAGGACATCTATATATAGGGCTATATATCAATCTAGAACAGGATTCTATATTTTGGATGCAATTTGAATGGAGTTGATGGAGACAAAGAAAGACTTTGAGAGAGTGCTTAATGGACACTGATTCAAAGCAACAATATTGGAGTGATATGCTGTTTTAAAACTCTGGGGTGGTAATCAAATAAAATAAATATTTTAAATGGAAAAACAAGGTGACCCCCAAAAGCCAGATGGAGATGGGTAAATTAGAGACAAATTCGGCCTTTATATTACTGTAGCTTAGGCTATGCTGCAGCAAATGTAGGCCTGCCTGTCACAAGAAGTCTGTCCCCACCCTGAGCGTTGATTCGTCATGCATCATTCATCGCATATCATTTAACAGTTCCATTTCACGCCATGCTGATCATATCAATCATTTATTAGAATTTACCGGTTTCTCACAGTTATTTATCCCGGGAAACGAGAGTGGTTTTGGGTGGTAAATCCCAGTAAATCTCGGTAACCGAGTTCCTGCTATTCAACCCTAGTTCCCACGGATCAGAAGAGACCCATGGAGACTTGTGGTCCTCTTTCTGTAGTTTTCTCTCTCTCTGCTGGTCCAATCAGACTGACCTGCAGTAAGGTGTTTAAAGGTCGAGGGACGTTCCCACAGGAAATGACTGCTTTTAGGAACATGGATGGATCCGGCCTCCATGCTCTTTCCTGCTCCACAAACACAGCTCAGCCAGACCGGCGGCCATGATGGATGAAACAGGCAGACTAGCCCTACCTCCGTCTTATTTATGGGACCAGAAAGCTACACATGGAACAGTGAATGTCATTACACAGGAAGGGTAGAAAAAAAACCCATCTGACATTGAAATGAACTACATGTAACAGTTATGCTGGAAATGGGGAGTGATAGCTGTTTGTAATATGGACATTCCAGAGCTTGAGGTAATGCCGACCACCAGACCCTATTTCATTTTTCAGTCTGGTCTTTGGATCATGTTGTTCGTCCGTGGATACTGATACAAAGCCGTGTAAGTGTTGTATAGTTGTCCAACTTCTCTGTATCTCTGGCTGGGTACCCAGGCAGTAATGACGACCTGTAATCATTAGGATGGGGTGAAAGTTGGTTTGCTCCTGGGTGGGTCTTTGGAGTTTCTAACTGTGACATGAGCAACTGGAATCACGCACTGTATGGTTCAGGATGGTTTGGCTCAGCAGGTGTGTCGATGGGCTCGAATTATTGTGGGATCATGCACAACAAGTGTTTTACCACTCTTGGCATTGATACAGTACAGCAGGAGTTTGTTGAAACTTTTGTTACAAGGTTTATGTAGGCTGGAGAAAATGGCAAAACATTTTATGGAAGAATGGAAATGTAAAAAGTCACATTTCCCTTGCTGCTTTCGTCTGTATTCAATCACGTTATCAGAGTTCCACCTTAGAGTAATTCATTTGTGTGTATTGGACGCTAAACTGTTGACAAAACAAAATCAGGTTAGATTGGAAGAATATATTTCTAAAACTACTCTGCTTTGACCAAACTGTAAAATATGATCAAGTGTATAATAAAATAATGTACTGCAGGCAATATAGACATTTGTCTTGAAAGACCTGTCCCTCAAAGGATGTTATTTATTTGGCAAAGAAAATGTCCTTGCAGTTTACAAAGGCTATTATTCACAAGAGATTTTAGCCAGTGAGGTTGTTCCGAGTGATACGGACATCAGTGTATTGCTAACAGTACATCTTCCTTCACTGTCTCTGTCCCATACCTGGCTCGATCCCCTGCTCGCAGACACACGACTGCCCTCTGTGTCAACATACCAACAGTTTGAGCTATCAAAAAATATCTAATTCGATAGCTCCATCGGAGACATTTCAAGCTAGCTGTGGAGTGAGCTTATGGTACCCTTCTAAACTCGCGACGCTGGCAGCTGAGCCCAACTGGCAATCCGGGTCATGGCACCAGTGAAACGGATGTCAACCAGCTAGCACATAACATTCTGAGAACCATATGTTTCTTAAAGCTTGGTGAGAATGTGGTTGTCCTATAGTAATTTTGCATACAACCTTCCCACAACTTCCTGGGAATGGTGCAGGATAGATGCTTGGCTTTGGAACATTCTCAGCACATTTAAGGATCTTAAGTGGAACAAAAAAAGGAACAAAAAGGAACAAAAAAAAACATTTTCTTGGTATGTCATTAGTTTAAAATAACATTTCTTAAAAGTTCAAACATGGTTACATTTAATTTAATTTTTGGTAATGTTCTAGGAATGTTTTCTAACTGGTTTGACATTGGTAACTGTTCTCAAATAGTTCATAGAACATTAAGAACAAAGTTCTTCTGTGGGAATTTCAGTACTTCAGCATGGATATACAGTGCCTTGCGAAAGTATTCGGCCCCCTTGAACTTTGCAACCTTTTGCCACATTTCAGGCTTCAAACATAAAGATATAAAACTGTATTTTTTTGTGAAGAATCAACAACAAGTGGGACACAATCATGAAGTGGAACGACATTTATTGGATATTTCAAACTTTTTTAGCAAATCAAAAACTGAAAAATTGGGCGTGCAAAATTATTCAGCCCCTTTACTTTCAGTGCAGCAAACTCTCTCCAGAAGTTCAGTGAGGATCTCTGAATGATCCAATGTTGTCCTAAATGACTAATGATGATAAATACAATCCACCTGTGTGTAATCAAGTCTCCGAATAAATGCACCTGCACTGTGATAGTCTCAGAGGTCCGTTAAAAGCGCAGAGAGCATCATGAAGAACAAGGAACACACCAGGCAGGTCCGAGATACTGTTGTGAAGAAGTTTAAAGCTGGATTTGGATACAAAAAGATTTCCCAAGCTTTAAACATCCCAAGGAGCACTGTGCAAGCGATAATATTGAAATGGAAGGAGTATCAGACCACTGCAAATCTACCAAGACCTGGCCATCCCTCTAAACTTTCAGCTCATACAAGGAGAAAACTGATCAGAGATGCAGCCAAGAGGCCCATGATCACTCTGGATGAACTGCAGAGATCTACAGCTGAGGTGGGAGACTCTGTCCATAGGACAACAATCAGTCGTATATTGCACAAATCTGGCCTTTATGGAAGAGTGGCAAGAAGAAAGCCATTTCTTAAAGATATCCATAAAAAGTGTTGTTTAAAGTTTGCCACAAGCCACCTGGGAGACACACCAAACATGTGGAAGAAGGTGCTCTGGTCAGATGAAACCAAAATTGAACTTTTTGGCAACAATTCAAAACGTTATGTTTGGCGTAAAAGCAACACAGCTCATCACCCTGACCACACCATCCCCACTGTCAAACATGGTGGTGGCAGCATCATGGTTTGGGCCTGCTCAGCAGGGACAGGGAAGATGGTTCAAATTGATGGGAAGATGGATGGAGCCAAATACAGGACCATTCTGGAAGAAAACCTGATGGAGTCTGCAAAAGACCTGAGACTGGGACGGAGATTTGTCTTCCAACAAGACAATGATCCAAAACATAAAGCAAAATCTACAATGGAATGGTTCAAAAATAAACATATCCAGGTGTTAGGATGGCCAAGTCAAAGTCCAGACCTGAATCCAATCGAGAATCTGTGGAAAGAACTGAAAACTGCTGTTCACAAATGCTCTCCATCCAACCTCACTGAGCTCGAGCTGTTTTGCAAGGAGGAATGGGAAAAAATTTCAGTCTCTCGATGTGCAAAACTGATAGAGACATACCCCAAGCGACTTACAGCTGTAATCGCAGCAAAAGGTGGCGCTACAAAGTATTAACTTAAGGGGGCTGAATAATTTTGCACGCCCAATTTTTCAGTTTTTGATTTGTTAAAAAAGTTTGAAATATCCAATAAATGTCGTTCCACTTCATGATTGTGTCTCACTTGTTGTTGATTCTTCACAAAAAAATACAGTTTTATATCTTTATGTTTGAAGCCTGAAATGTGGCAAAAGGTCGCAAAGTTCAAGGGGGGCGAATACTTTCGCAAGGCACTATATTTGGCTGTTTTCACTGCATAACAATTAGAAGTTGTTCCTTTTCAGGTTTAGAAGAAGTGACTGCTAAATGCTAACTCCCATTCGTATAAGCTGGTAGCATAGCTAGCATACAGAAAATAGTGGTGGTAGTCAAAATTATGTTTAACTGCAATACCTGTTAAGACTGGGTAAGGGAGGCGAAGTCAGGTGCAGGAGAGCAGAGTAGAGTAAACAGGCACACTTTTATTCCGTTCAACAATAGGCACAAAAATGACATAAGTGCGCAAAAACACAGAACATAAACTATAAAAGTATTGCGCGTGAACATACACCATTTAACAATGAACAATTACACACAAAGACATGATGGGGAACAGAGGACTAAATACATGTATATTGATTGGAGAATGAAAATCAGGTGTGTATGGAACAAGACAAAACAAATGGACATATGAAAAATGGAGCTGCGATGGCTAGAAAGCCGGTGACGTCGATTGCCGCCGAACAAGGAGAGGAGCCGACTTCGGCGGAAGTCGTGACAATACCATTGATTGATGACGATGACATGAACATGTATTGGGGTTGACATCCATACAGGCATTATACTCTGATTTTTACCTCAACATAATGTGAAATACACATAGCCTAAATATAGTCTAATTCCGCTTGCGGGCAAAGAGGAGAATTTTGGGATCATTCCCCCAAGGCAGCTTTCCCCCACACGTTTCCATGGCATTTCCATTGTTTTGGTAGAGCTGCATAGACCTCTTTACCGCATCTATAATGTTTTCAGCAGGTTTCTTCACGATTCTATTTAAAGTAATGTTCTCAGAATGTTGAGAGAACGGTAAGCAACAATGTTCTTCTGTGGGAATTTCAGTACTTCAGCATAACTTTTTCTGCAGGTTACCTCATGGTTCTATGTATAGTTGTAAGGGATTTCCTCCTCTTCTTCCGAAGAGGAGAGGCGAAAAGGATCGGAGGACCAATATGCGGCGTGGTAAGTGTCCATGGTTCTTTTAATAAGAAATAGTACACATGAACAACTGAATACAAAAACAATAAACGTGGAATGAACGAAACCCAAAACAGTACCGTGTGGTGAAAAACACAGACACGGAAACGAACACCCACAAACACACAGTGAAACCCAGGCTACCTAAGTATGATTCTCAATCAGAGACAACTAAAGACACCTGCCTCTGATTGAGAACCATACTAGGCCGAAACATAGAAATCCCCAAATCATAGAAAAACAAACATAGACTGCCCACCCCAACTCACGCCCTGACCATACTAAATAATGACAAAACAAAGGAAATAGAGGTCAGAACGTGACAATAGTCCTGTTCTCAAAACAGTAAGAAAACTTTCCATAATAGCATGAAATTTGTAACGTTCAAAGAACATTCTAAGAATGTTATTTAAAAACATATGCAGTACATTCTGTTCTCAGCGTCGAACAACTCTCTATATTCTCTATCTTGTTACTTGTGTTCAGGTGTGTTGGCCTCGCTCTCTAATTGGCCACACCTGATCTTAATGAGTGCTTTTTAAAAAATATATATTTTTATTTTGGCACCATGCCACAATAAATAAAAAAGTGTGTTTGCATTTTAATTCCCATGTGTCCTATCTGTTCAAAACAGTTAACTTAAGCTAGCGGTGTTATTAAAAATGTTACTGAAACATTCAGTGAATGATTTAAGGAAGTTATCAAAAAACCTCCTGATAACCATAGCATTTAATTGAAAATATTCACAACATTTAGAGAATGTTCACAGAACGTTATTTGATTAACTTCGAATAACCTATAATTTCCATTCTCAGAACTTTAAGAAAACCCAGGAACACTTTCAGGGAACCCTAATAAAACATTCTCTGAACATCCCAACAACCTAAAAATGAACATTCCCAGAACAGGCAACATTTTCACCTCTGCTTTTACCAGTCAGGAAACCTATTGCTTTTTTTCCCAGCACGAATGAAAAACGGGCGTTCCCACAACTTCTAAGGAACCAAATGTGGTTGCTGGGAAGTGTGCTGCTATCAGCACATTGTATTTTCCTCCACTGTCCTTGTACCCATACCAGGCTCGAACCAGTGATCCTCTGCTCGCAGACACATGTGACCACACTCCTTGATAACATACCAAAGCTATCAAAAAATATCTAATTGGATTGCTCCATCTGAGACCATTCAAGCTAGCTGTGTCATGAGCTTATGATATTTCCTGCACAAGTCAATGACAGGCTAGCATTTCTATATGAGAAACCTA
This sequence comes from Oncorhynchus tshawytscha, assembly GCF_018296145.1. Classification (NCBI taxonomy): domain Eukaryota; kingdom Metazoa; phylum Chordata; class Actinopteri; order Salmoniformes; family Salmonidae; genus Oncorhynchus; species Oncorhynchus tshawytscha. Next base: position 9,865,811 of record NC_056453.1, read on the forward strand.
TTGACCTTCTAGACTAGAACTAAGACTACGCACAGTAGCCTTGTGTGGGTTGCTAACACAGTTAATTAGCCATGCTCTCGGCCAGGGACGGATCCACAGACATCTGTTTGCAGGATCAGCTCTCTCTCTCTCTCTCTCTCTCTCTCTCTCTCCTTGGTGGAGGTATGAAATGGTCAGTTTGCCCCCTGTTCCTTCCTCTGGGTCAGATATGCATACTAGGGGAGTAATCGCAACATGCCACGGCAACAACACCAGATGATCTGAGGCCTCCCTTACACCCTCTGAGCGCCTGTGAAAGAATGGAGTGTGGAGCGGGCTTAGGGAAAAAGGGAAGGATGGGAGGACGGGGGTGGGGAGAGATGGAGAGATGCAGAGGATTTCACAATAAAGATGGTGAAGAGTTAGGCTGCTCATTGACAGAATGGAAAAATCCTCTCCTCAGTTAAATGGTAGACTGTGAGTCATGACACGGAGCCCTCTCGCTCACAGAGCCATTTTATGAACAATTAGCCGTAGCTGTCAAAACACTACTGTAGTAATCCACCGCACCCAGGCCCAGCTTCCCTCAACTTGCCTGGCGCTGCTCTCATCCCCACCATGAATGCCTATGTGAGAAAAGAGGAAAGGGGAGACCTTGGCAACGTGTACCCATACATCCATCATACCATCGTCTGTCGAGCAGAATGTTGCCCAAAGAAACGAGCTGAATACACATCACTGAGCTTTTCAGAAGAACATGGAAACACTTAGCTTTGAAAAGCAAATATTTGTTTCATGGCACCGTAAGGCCTGACGGGCCCAATCAGAATGATGCATTTCACTCAACAAAACAGGGAGGAGTTTATGAATTTCACCCAGATGAGATTTTGGAAAAACCGTGTGGTACAACTCTTCAACTGCCCAAACCCATTCCGTCGTTGACATTACAGCAGGGCTTGGAACAAGACTTAAGTGAATTACTTATACAATTCCAGAGGCTGTCTGTCATCTGATAAGGAGCTGGAGAGCTGAATTGATCCTGATCTTAAACTCTCCTAAGTCCAGCAGATCCTGAAGATATCTGGAGCCCAGTCTCTCCTGGGCCACACGGCTAGGAAGCAATTTCCACTCCAGTTTTACTGATTGCCTCGTGTTCCTCGAAGTGGGGTCAAGAACGAGTCTAATCAGAATAACTAACAGCATTAAAACAGCTTCCACATGGTACACAATCAGAGAAGTGTTTAGTGTGTGATTGAAATAAAATAATACTATGTTGAGAGAAAGAGAGGACTGGTGAATATATTGACCCCCCCCCCCCTCATTGAAGGATGAAGTAAACAAAGGCACCAGCTTGTCTTTGTTACCGGACATAAAAGTGGACAACATAGTTTTTTATGGCATTATTGTTATGGTGGAATAAATGCTTAAAAAAAGATCACAGTTGACCTCGTTGAACTGGAGTCACAAGATTGTTGTGCAATGTCAGTGGACTGAACTGGTGTTTAGTTGTGTTTGTGGTTTCTGGAGATACCACTCTTGAGGTTAGCTAACCTTGGACCCCAACCAATAGTCTGGCACAAAGTCAGCCTTGGAGTAAATAGACTGGCACCTTTCTGAAACGCGGGGGAACAAGGGAACTGTGGAACCAGGCTAAACCTACAGTATGTGTTGAGAGCTGAGGTAATGCTACAGAGACTTATTAAAGTCACGGACACAACATGTGTCGTCATATGCTCGCTCCAATCCAACAGATTTCTGTCATGTTCAAAATCAGCTGACATGCCCATAAAAGTGATGAGAAGTGGGAGGGAGCGCCATGGATGGTGCCAGGCCATAAATCCATCGCCAACACAGTGGGGCTCAGAGAGGACTTTGAGGGAAATCACTTGATTCATACTGTTAACTGCTTCTCTGAGAAGTATAACTATGAGGGAATTTGTTTGTTGGAAAATGTCTGCCTACTGAGGGCAGTAAATGTTTTTCCTCATGGGAGATATAATCCCTAACATACCATGACTACCACACACTCAAATACTTTGCTCCTGTTTCAAAGCGTCCCACTAAAATGAATCGTTCTGTGTGCTTTAAATGAAGCAAGCATTAACAATCACTCCTCCTGTTTGACTATTTACTACTTATGCTAATTCTAACTGGCTTACTGAAAACCTGCATGAGACTCAAATGTGCTCGATGACCACTGTGTGTGTGTGTGTTCTCGCTCACGCATGTGGGTACTTGTACATGTGTGTCTTATAGTGTGTATCACACGTGTGGTCATCGATGTCAAAATTGCCATGATAGTAACTCTGTCCATGACTCAATAAGTAAAAACAGTCAGGTTCATTCAAGCACCATCTGGACATGACACAGTGGTTGATAGGAACCTCTGAATGTCATTGAGTGAGACAGACATATTTTGGAGATTATGAAAGCAGGCAATTATTTCTAAGCCATCCCTTCCCTCTGGCCTGGGAGGGGTGGGGTTGGTCTTATGTCGTGCTTAACCCTGGTATAAGCTAAGAAAACTTGTCCTCTTTTCTTCCACATGGATGATATTCCATCCTTATATTTACCCAACTAGCACATTTGTTTCCTTGGAAGTTGTGGGAATGTAAGTTTTTGATTTCCCATTGGTTCTGGGAACAAAGTCATAAGTTTCCTGACCGGTAAAACTGTTATTTAAAAGTTATTTAAATGTTCTGAGAACGGAAGTCAATATTTCGCCTGTTCTGGGAAAGTACATTTTTAGGTTGCAGGGAGGTTTCTGCAAACATTTTATTATGGTTCCCTGAGAGTTTTCTTGTGAGGTTTTATTCACTTTTTGAGGATGGAAATGATAGGTTATTCGAAGGTAATTAAATAACATTCGACAACATGTTTCAATAAGACTTTTAATAACACTGCTAGCTTAGTTTGGGTTACATATTTTGGACACCAATCACAGACAGGACACATGGAAATTCATTTTCTTAGGCATTAATCATGTAAACATTAATCTCTGCCTCTACCGCAACTGCCGTCTTGACCTCTGAATGCTCGGCTATGAAAAGCTCATTGATATTTACTCCTGAGGTGCAATATACCTGTTGCACCCTCTACAACCACTGTGATTATTATTTGACCCTGCTGGTCATCTATGAACATTTCAACATCTTAAAGAACAATCTAGCCTAAATGGCCATGTACTCTTATAATCACCACCGGAACAGGACTGGCCACCCCTCAGAGCCTGGTTCCTCTCTAGGTTTCTTCCTAGGTTCCTGCCATTTCAAGTGAGTTTTTCCTAGCCAACGTCTGCATTGCTTGCTTTTTGGGGGTTTTATGCTGTATGCTGTTTATGCTGTTTTTGGGGGTTTTATGCTGTATGCTGTTTATGCTGTTTTTGGGGGTTTTATGCTGTATAAATACTTTGTGACATCGCACATTTATTTTTTATTGTGGCACAGCATCACTGAGATTTCAACCTATGATCGTCTGTCCTCCATGGAAATCAGTCCACTGTGCCACCAGGATGGAGCTAGCATGCCATGTTGTTTTTTTTTGCTCATACAAGGTCTCATACAAATTTTTGTTCATTCAAACATACCCCATTTCAAAGGAAACAAGCACTCAATAAGATCAGGGGTGGCCAATTAGCGGGCGCAGCCAACACACCTGAAAACAGAAGATAGAGGATAGAGAGAGTTTTTTTGACAGTGAAAATGGAATGAACGTTAATGTTTTCTTGTTTTTATGGAACATTTTCTTAATGTTCTGTGAACATGACTTTAAATTGAACCTGTGGAAAACATGTTGAAGTACTGAAAATCCCACAGCAGAACATTGTTTCTTAATGTTCTCAGAACATTTTGAGAACATTACTTTTAATAGAACCATGAGAAAACCTGTAGGGAATATTATGCTGAAATACTGAAATTCCCACCCAATATGGTTCTGAGAGTGTTATGAGCTAGCTGAGTATCCTACACCATTTCCATAAGGTTCTGGTGGTCTTCTCTGCGGGACTGGCCGTCGGCATGGACTTCTCGTTTCCCGGGCAGCTCCAGGTCAGGTGTCCCTCTTGGCCACAAATGTAACACCTTCTCTGGTCCACGCTAACTACGGTCGCCGCCTCGAGGGTGACCTGGGTTCAGTAATAGGAGGCTGTCTTGAAGCCGGGTTCAAATAGCCATCTCGATTTGTACCACGCGTTGGTTCTGCCTTGACTTCAGCACTACTGAGCTCTAACCTGGTGATTTTCTAATAAAGCGACCAGGCACTTTGCGTCGGTAAGGAAGCTCCGGATACATATGTCCATTACCAGTTGATCTATTGCTGATGGCTTGTCCCCAGTGGTAAGCCAACTTCTAGTTAATCTAACCAGCTCGGCTATTTGAGGTCTTACAGGGGCGTAGCCATCATAGGCCCAGGAGTGGAACCGTTGGGCCCGGGTTGGTAGGTTGTGCCCATAATTGGCCAAGAAGGCCGTTTTCAGAGCAGCGTAGTCGTCGACGCCCGCCACTGCCAAGTCCCTCTAGGCTTCTCCAGTCAGAAAGGGGGCCACTTTGCCAGCCTAGTCCTCCTTGGGCCATCAATCTCTCTCGCTCTCTGCAATGCGCTCAAAAACCTCTAGATACGCTTCCAAGTTAGCTTGGTGAGGACCTTTGCCTGGTTCCGTCTTTCGGTCCAGCCGAACCGTGGCTTGGCTAAGTTGTGTGACGGCCTCCTGAAGGGGCTCACCTCTCTAGCCCTCTGGAGCTCTTACCATTGTAGCTTTCTGCAGGCCCCCGGGGTTGCCACAGGGGCTAAATGTGTTGAGCACATACAAACAACCACTTCCAACTGTTTATATTCTTAATAACCCCACCACTCAAATACACACACACACACACACACACACACACACACACACACACACACACACACACACACACACACACACACACACACACACACACACACACACACACACACACACACGCTCACACACACGCTCACACTAACTCACACACACCTCCCCCTCAGGGGTTAAAAAGGTTTGGCATGGGCCCTCAAATCCTCAAAATGTTCCACAACTGTACTGTACCATTGACAGCATCTTGACTGGCTGCATCACTGCTTGGTATGGCAATAGCACTGCCCTCGATCGCATGGCGCTAGAGAGGGTGGTGTGGACAGCCCAGTACATCACTGGGGCTGAGCTCTATGCCATCCAGGACCTCTCTATCAGGCGGTGTGAAAGGAAGGTCCAGAAAATCGCTAAAGACTCCAACCACCCAAGCCATAGACTGTTCTCTCCACTTCCATACGGCAAGCGATACCGGTGCAATAAGTCTGACACCAACCGGCTCCTGAACAGCTTCTATCCACATGCCATAAGACTGCTAAATAGCTAACTATATGGCTAACAAAATGGATATACGGATTATCTGAGTTGACCTTTGTATTTTATTCAGATTTTTGCTCTGTCTCTATGCACACTCACAGGGCACTATTTACTACACACACTGATACTCCAACACACCTACAAACACTCACTCCATCATTTGCTCACACACACATAATATGCACATACTTGGCTTGGCACCAAAAACTTATACAGAAGCACAATTGAGAGCATTCTGTCGAGCTGTATCACCGTCTGGTACGGCAACTGCACCACCCGCAACCCCAGGGCTCTCCAGAGGGTGGTGCGGTCTGTCCAACGCATCACCGGGGGGCAAACGATCTGCCCTCTAGGACACCTACAGCACCCGATATCACAGGAAGGACAAAAAGATCATCAAGGACAACAACCACCCGAGCCACTGCCTGTTCACTCCGCTATCATCCAGAAGGTGAGGTCAGTACAGGTGCATTCAATCTGGGACAGAGAGACTGAAAAACAGCTTCTATCTCAAGGCCATCAGACTGTTAAATATCCATCACTAGCACATTAGAGACTGCTGCCCTATATACATTGACTTGAAATCACTGGCCACTTTAATAATGAAACACTAGTCACTTTACTAATGTTTACATATTTTGCATTACTCATCTCATATGTATATACTGTATTCTATACTATTGTATCTTAGGCTATGCTCTGACATTGCTTGTCTAAATGTTTATACATTCTTAATTCCATTCCTTTCCTATAGATTTGTGTGCATTGTTGTCGAAATTGTTAGATATTACTGCACTGTTGGTGCTGGAAACACAAGCATTTCGCTACACCCTGCAATAACATCTGCTAAAGACCTGTTTGTGACCAATAAAATGTGATTTGATTTTTACATTTATACTGACTCTACACACACCCACTCATACACAATCATTATATACTCTGCTACTACTGTGTTTATCATATATCCTGATGCCTAGTCACATTACCCCTATACATTTCTACCTCGATCGATCCAGTATCCCTGCACATTGTAAATATTGTACTGGAACTAGTATGCTCACTTACTTTATCACGTTTTTATTGTTTTTATATTCCATTTGTTTTAGTTCTACCTTGTTATTTTTAGTATCACATTCTTATGGATTGGTGCATTGTTGGGGTTAGAGCATGCAAGAACTGTACTTGTGAATGTGACATAAAAACTTGAAATTTGAAACACACACACACACGTACCTCCTTGAAATCCTAGGATGACATCACACATTGCGATAACTCAAAGGTTGTGACATCACACCTCACACATGTTTCGGTGGCCCTTACCTGCCCCCCCACCACATATTTATATATGAGACTCAACACATGCGCTCCACTTCTCTGGCATGTGTTTGTTGGTATAGAACAGAGATTGAGTGTGAGGGGTGCCTTTTTGACTTGGACACGTTGTAATCTTTAACAAAAACAAAGCGCGCCAGGGGCCAGCACCCAACACCCAGCTCAGAACGCCTGCCCAAACAAAATCATATTTTCATTTGGCTTTCTCGGCTTCGATTCCGAGTCCAATTAGCCACAGTCAAGCGGAGAAACGCTCTCCCAAGAGCGTTCTCCCAGTGCCTTTGTTGCTGTGGTTGTTTGGAAATGTTTATTGGCCGCTCTGTTTCCTTCCCTTCTCTACCTCCTGTTATCCTCTCCTCACATATGGTCGGCCCCGGCCTCACTCCTTATTCTTGCCTGCTGGCCGAGGCTTACATGGCTAATTGCGGGCCTGTGACCCATATTGTGCTACCGTCCATCTCAGAAGATGTGTGTCAATCTTCCCCATTCTCCTCAGCCCTGGTAGAGGGAAGGCATGTGTAGCCCTACCCTCATCCTGGCTCCTACCAGTCCCATGCCCGGGTAGAAACGCTTACATACAATTGAAGTCGGAAGTGTACATACACCTTAGCCAAATACATTTAAACTCTTTAAACTTTTTCATCATTCCAGACATTTAATCCTTGTAAAATCCCATTTTATATGGGATTGAGGTCAGGGCTTCGTGATGGCCATTCCATAACCTTGACTTTGTTGTTCTTAAGGCAGTTTGCCACAACTTTGGAAGTATGCTTGGGGTCATTGTCCATTTGGAAGAGCCATTTGCGACTAAGCTTTAACTTCCTGACTGATGTCTTGAGATGTTGCTTCAATATATCCACATAATTGTCCCTCCTGCAGCAAAGCACCCCCACAACATGATGCTGCCACCCCTGTGCTTAGCGGTTGGGATGGTGTTCTTCGGCTTGCAAGCCTCCCCCTTTTTCCTCCAAACATAATGATGGTCATTATGGCCAAACAGTTCTATTTTTGTTTCATCAGACCAGAGGATATTTCTCCAAATAGTACGATCTTTGTCCCCATGTGCAGTTGCAAACCGTAGACTGGCATTTTTATGGCGGTTTTGGAGCAATGGCTTCTTTCTTGCTGAGCGTCCTTTCAGGTTATGTCGATATAGGACCTGTTATACTGTGGATATACATATCTCTAGGAGACACAGCGCGTCTCCTTCCTGAGCGGTATGACGGCTGCGTGGTCCCATGGTGTTTATACTTGCGTACTATTGTTTGTACCGATGAACGTGGTACATTCAGGCATTTGGAAATTGCTCCCAAGGACGAACCAGACTTGTGGAGGTCTACAAAATTTTTTCAGAGGTCTTGGCTGATTTCTTTTGATTTCCCCATGATGTCAAGCAAAGAGGCACTGAGTTTGAAGGTAGGCCTTGAATTACATCCACAGTTACACCTCCAATTGACTCAAATTATGTCAATTAGCCATTCAGAAGCTTCTAAAGCCATGACATAATTTTCTGGAATTTTCCAAGCTGTTTAAAGGCACAGTCAACTTAGTGTATGTAAACTTCTGACCCACTGGAATTGTGATACAGTGAATTATAAGAGAAATAATCTGTCGGTAAACAATTATTGGACAAATGACTTATGTTATGCACAAAGTAGATGTCCAACTGACTTGCCAAAACTATAGTTTGTTAACAAGAAATGTGTGGAGTGGTTGAAAAATGAGTTTTAATGACGCCAACCTAAGTGTATGTAAACTACCGACTTCAACTGTATGTTAGCATGTTGACGCTAATGTGGGAGGACATCTCCCGGCTCGCCTCTGCTCTCCTCTCCCCTGACCCTGGCTTCCCCTTCCCCGCTGAACATTAGTCTCTCAGCCCTCTTCTGAAACCCTATCCTCCTTCTCCAGCAACTGGCTAAGGAGGATACAAAAAATGCGTCAGACTGGTTGCTTTCCACGTTCCAGATCTTTGCCAAGCTGCTCCTCTGGTTTCGATTTCTTTTAAGCTATTAGCACTCATGACCTGAGAAGGGTGTGGTCAGTTGAACACAAACATCCCTCTCTAAATACATCTGTCATATTCCATATGTGTCTGACTTGGGGAATAATATCTGTTCCTGGAGCACTTTGACTTGGGGAATAATATCTGTTCCTGGAGCACTTTGACTTGGGGAATAATATCTGCTCCTGGAGCACTTTGACTTGGGGAATAATATCTGCTCCTCGAGCACTTTGACTTGGGGAATAATATCTGCTCCTCGAGCACTTTGACTTGGGGAATAATATCTGCTCCTGGAGCACTTTGACTTGGGGAATAATATCTGCTCCTGGAGCACTTTGACTTGGGGAATAATATCTGCTCCTCGAGCACTTTGACTTGGGGAATAATATCTGCTCCTGAAGCACTTTGACTTGGGGAATAATATCTGCTCCTGGAGCACTTTGACTTGGGACACAGAGGTGAAATTACTGGGGCATAATAGTATCATACGTTTATATAATCCTTGAAAACGGTCAGAATATCATGTATTGCATTAGCAATGTTCTCTGCTCAGTAAATATATCCCTTTTTGGGAAATTACTTGGAAGGCCGCGAGGTTGTTAGGCTATTGCGCAGGAAGCCGACCAGGGGAATTGTAATATGCCAAAGATTGTTTTTGAGGATTGCTTGCCCTTAGCTTGATTTGAATAAGCCAACATTGTTCACATGCTAGGTTCACATGCTAGGTCTCCTCAACTTCATTTCCGTTCATGTATTACTAGTTCAGCAGAAGAGAGTCGTTTACTCTTGTAATACAGACAACACTGGCAGACATGCGTATTAGTCAAACATCTTTATATGGTGAAATACAATCTACTTAATTTGCTCTCTGGCAAGACATCAGTTTAGTCTGTGTTGGCAGTTGCTAAGCCATTCAAGTGGTTACCAATCTTTAAAAAACATTCTGGCACAAGCTAAACAATAATGCTGTGCACACTGTTGAAATGGGATATTTTACCATTCCATTATACACTTAACAAAAATATAAACACAACATGTAAAGTGTTTCATGAGCTGAAATAAAATATCCCAGAAATGTTCCATACGCACAAAAAGCTTATTTCTCTCAAGTGTTCTGCAGAAATTTGTTTACATCGGTGTTTGTGAGCATTTCTACTTTGCCAAGATAATCCAACCAATTGAAAGGTGTGGCATATCAAGAAGCTGATTAAACAGGATGATCATTACACAGGTGTACCTTGTGCTAGGGACAATAAAAGGCCACTCTAAAATGTGCAGTTTTGTCACACAACACAATGCCAAAGATGTCTCACAACGTGTATCCACGCCAGCCCAGGACCTCCACATCCGGCTTCTTCAGCTGTGGGATTGTCTGAGACCAGCCATCCGGACAGTTGATGAAACTATGTCAGAAACAGTCTCAGTAAAACTCATCTGTGTGCTCGTTGTCCTTACCAGGGTCTAGATCTGACTCCAGTTTGGCATCATAATCGACTTCATTGGGCAAATGAGTGCCCATGGTGGCGGTGGGGTAATGGTATGGGTAGCCATAAGCTACAGACAAAGAAGACAATTGCATATCTATGACAAGATCAATGAGACCGATTGTTGTGCCATTTCTCCGCCGCCATCTCCTCATGTTTCAGCATGATAATGCACGGCCCCATGTGGCAAGGATCTGCAAACAATTTTTGTAAGCTGAAAATGTCCCAGCTCTTCCATGGCTTGCATACTCACCAGACATGTCACCCATTGAGCATATTTGGGATGCTCTGGATCGACATGTACGACAGCGTGTCCCAGGTGCCGCCAATATCCAGCAACTTTGCACAGCCATTGACGAGGAGTGGGACAACATTCCACAGGCCACAACCAACAGCTTGATCAACTCTATGTGAAGGAGAGGTGTCGCACTGCATGAGGCAAATGGTAGTCACACCAGATACTGACTGGTTTTCTGATCCACGCCCCTACTTTTTTTTTAAGGCATCTGTGAACAAAATTTGCATAGCTGTATTCCCAGTCATGTGAAATACATAGATTACTTCAAATGACTGATTTCCTTATATGAACTGTAATTCAGTAAAATCTTTGAAATGGTTGCGTTTGTATTTTATATTTTAGCTGATGAGCGTAGTAGTGTGTTTAGAGCACAAGTCCAGAAAGCACTTTTGTTAGGCAACATAGCCTAACAAAAAGTGATTTAGCCTGAGAAATTGGCAGCTGAAAGAAGGGCTTAATTGCAACATCTCGTTAGAGGAATCGTTAAAAGTTCATTTGAATTATACAACATTTCTACGTTTCTATGTATATATCAGTTATTTCGCTAAGTTTGGGAGGTGGGAATCAATGGTTATAAAAACCTGTCAGTTCTATAAATATTCACCATACCAGTACATGCCATGAAACGATCAGGAACCGTCTGTGAATCCAATAAAGTTGATTTATGGGGACCAAATCTGAGGCTTTTGCACTCTCTCTTTTAATAGCCAAGGCCCCCATAGACTTTCTGCACCTGGTGCTGAGAACCTCAACGGCGGCCCTCGTATTGGGCGTAGTTAAGTTGCTTTAGAGTAGACATATGACGTGCCCAAGGGAAACTGATCGTGTCTGACCTGCCGTACACCCTCGTGTTCCCTAGGCCTACCGAGGTCGACACTAGGTAATTGTGGAGTAATGGCCTGTATAAACGCAGTAACACGGGCAGATGCTTTTGTCAGCATCAATCTATTAAGGTACCACTCATGTACTGCACTTAAGTACCTGTTCTTGAATTACTGGGAAACTTAGTCGGGTGCCAGTAGTTTGAGCTAAAAAGCATGGCATATCTGCTCTCTTGGATAGGGCTTGATTATGGCCGAATATCAATTGTTAGTCATTGGCAAGGATAATGACAAGCACCCACTTACAAATAGCTTCCACTCGGTTCTCTGTTTTGTATTTACTACAGTTTAACATTATTTGGTCTTCTAAAGTGCTGTAGTATAATAGGTGCCAGTTTTATCATTCAGAATTACGTTGGTCCATAAAACTCATCATAAACACCTAATTTGGTGCATTGGAGTGCCTGGATCCAGTAGGTGTTGGTAGTTGTTTGAGAGTCCAAGTTTTCAGTGAATAAATTAGGACCTTGAGGGAGGTGAGAAAACAGGCTGAATGACGGGTTCTATGGCTCGTATCCACCTCTATGAACAAAGCAATGTTGCTGTTGTGACTGAGCCTCTAACGTCTCATGTGTGAATTCCTTTGTGCAAATTCTTCTTCCATTCCTTTTGTGAGCCGGGCCAGACATTCCAAAGAGCTACAAAACCTCAACTTCCTAATTACCGATATGTGTTTTCATGAGACACATTGAGAGGTACGCTTAGCATGCAGGTACAGATAAAGGAGAGAACGACCTTGACAAAGCAAGCCCATTCAGAGAAGAATGATAACAAACACACAGTTCTTTCAAATATATCTGCCTTTACTTGATTCGTGTACTGTACAGCATTTCATTATTATCTGACAGTCACTATTATTCTAAATGACAATAATGGCTATCATTTACTACAAAAAGTTGCATAAATAATTTACATGTGGAAATAAAAAATAAATATGCAGTTAATTTCTTTGAGTCTGCAAGGTTTTTTTTCCTCCCCAACTGCTTTTAGCCAAAAGACCAGATAGGAACAATATGTACAATCAAGCTATACATGACAACTCTACTTATATGACAAAATCCTTTCCAGTTGCTATTTCAAACACACAATTGAACAAGAAGGAAACACTGTCAGTACAGTTTAGAAAACTGAAAATCAGGAAGCGATATGAGAGAATGGAACAATGGAATGTGGACAATAAGTGGAAACGTTATGAGTATTCTTCATGAAATACAGGCCATAGTACTGAAAGGGTTGAAAAAAGGGAATGGGTTGTCAGCATGGGCAGACTGGGCATCCACAACCTTTTCCTGTCTGTCTTTCTGTCTATTTCTGTCCGTCAGCATCCTGCAGGATATCAACAGCCAATATCAAACAATTCAGATTGAGATTCAGTTTTTTATCTATCTTTCCTGTCAGTGCTATTCAGAGAATGAGTCACTCTAGGTTCACAATGAATAGAATAGGGACATGACTAGTTGGTCGCCAATGTTATTTGCTGCTAACAAAATAGTTCCAGTCAGTGTGGGTTTAGTGGAGAATGTTGTGCCAGAGGGTAACAACAGGCACAATTACTGGAGCCGCCTCCACACGTGGACCTTTTGTGTGTGTGTGATTCCTGCAAACAGGAACCAGCCATGTCTAGCGGAAATTCTAAACACAGGAATGGGCTCATTTAGTCATTAAGATGAGTCACAGGAATGCCTAGTTGCCTGTTTGACCGAAGGGACCCTGGTCTTGGCCTGCTGACACAGCCATTTCCCCTCTCTCACTCTCCCTCTGCCTCTCTCACAGGGGCTCTAGGGCCACTGGGCCAGGGGCCCTAACTGACAGCTCCTGTAAGGCTGCTACGGAGCGAGAGCCCTGGGAGACTCCTGGTGAGTGAGGTGCTGCCCGGGCTGTCATGTGACTGCGTGGTCTGGGGTCAAGGCCAGGGCCTCTCAGGCCTGTCAGCAGCCCACTTCCAGAGCCTGAAGCCCCAGGGCTACCAGGTGCTGCTACGGTACAGTACACACAGCCATGGAAAAGATGGATTAGAACCAGTTACAGCATAGAGACACCTTTCAACCCTATAGGCCTATCAAGCAGTGTAGCCTGCCCGCTGGATGTTTTCACAGGTGGATTTTGAGTTTAGGTGCACCTCTTGCTGTGGCTAAGGTAGATTCTACTTGTGCCTGAGTCAGAGGCCGTTATCTATGAACTGGAGTGTGTAATGATGATCTACACTCCAATCCGAGCAGTGTTCCAACTTTCCTGACCAGTCCCATGGCCTTCCCTGGCAGTCTGTTGACTCATTTGGTCATGCAAATCAAAGGTTCTGAAATATGTTTGAAAATAGGCTGCAAAATCTATAGTGCCTGTCTGGTGAGAAAAACGCATGTCAAGCCAGTCCAACAAACAGCTTAACAAATCCCTTTTTGTTGAAATGTCTCTTCCTCTCCCTCTTCCAATGAAGGAGCCATGTTGGGTTGTGTGTAACATGTGCGTGTGTATGAGTGAGCGTGCTACTTTGGTCTCTGCATTTGTACGGAAGAAGGAAAGGAATCCTCAGTAGGAGTTGCTGACCAGCGTCGGGGTGTTGCTCTTGCTCTGACTCCCGGGAGACCGGGTGCGTTTCTTGTTGCGTCGGGGCTCGGGCAAAGAGGAGGCCTCCTTGGCCTCTGACTGGTTGTGGTGGCGGCTATAGCGCTTGCACTTGCAGGAGGTGACCACGCGGATTTTGTAAGTCCGGCTGTTGCCGTTGGGGCACTGCAGCTGCACCCGCTGGGTTCGGGAGTGGGCCGGGATGCAGCGGTAGTCGGAAGCGCTGCTCCGCCACCATTTGCCGCGCACGATGGAGTTGGGTAGGAGGTGGGCGGGCATGCACTGACCCGAGCACACCAGCTCCTTGACGGGCTTGGCACTGCGGCAGGAGCCGTCAGTGATGTAACGGGTGGAGCGCAGCTCTCTGCAGCTCAGCTCCGAGGCACCTGGGGTGAAGAGGAGGATATCAAGGTTACACAATCTGTGGCATCCCTCCAAAAAACCAAACACTTTGAAGTCGGACCGACTCGAGGGAAACAATCTTCCATTTAACTGTTCAAGAGCAGAGAGCTTGAGAGCTGTGTCTCTGTGAGACGTGCTGAATATGTCAATGACAAAAGTATGTGTGTGTCAGTGTCAAAAGTACGATTCCCACTGTGCGTATAATGTTATTTGTTTATTCTAAGAACTTGGTTTAACTGCATGCGTGGAGCTGGGCTGGGAAATGGAATATGAGTCTCAATTTAATTAATCGGAAATGTTCATAAACTCTTCCTTCCGTTTCACCATTCAGAAAAACATAACATTTAGAATTTCTTAACGCAGAGAGTACTTTTTATAAAAAAATGTAATGGTAATTAAATAAATGCAATGTTGATATACAAATCCAATTCAAAACCAATGTTGTCCCCATGTTTGGTTAAGGGCTCAGTATAAGGGGGGGAAATAAGTTGCAACTGAACACTAACGTTGATGCATGATCTGATAATGACTGTTGCCTGACAATGAGGTTGGATGTGGAATTCCAGCTGGCAGCAATCAGCTGATAGTAAATCCAGACCAGAATGCTATTAAACAGCTCAATCAAACATAATGGAGATTTAAATCGGAAACAAAAGCTGGCATACACAAAACAGGCCCTCCGGAAAAAGGATGTGAAGATTGGAAACTTTCTCTAAATGCTTGTTGTCATTCCTAAGTACAACATTTGACAATTGGAAATGAGACTAATGAACCAAACGATTTGAGAAAGCATATTCAGTGCATAATTGGTCATTCAATATGTTGGCCATGGCCTTTTTAACAGCCCTATGCAAGAGTTATTGTCCTCTTTTTTCTTTTTTACATGTGGCGTGTAGAATGGCAGAGGACATGTCGGTTTAAGAAATTATACACTCTGAGATGTATCTGTTTTCTTCTGTGGCTTTTCTATTGCAAAAAGGCAATAAAAAAGGATTCATGGAAGGATGACTTTTTTCTCCCCTCAGAGAACCTGATCTGGTGTTATTTTGTGGCTCGGCTGGTCGGGCGGCCACAGCATAAGGTCTCTCCCCTGTTCTCAGGTCTCTCCCAGTGTGCTGACTGCTGGGCCTAGGGACCAGGGATGGACTGTCATGGAGGGGAGCCAGACAGAGGTCACCCTCTCTGCCTCAATGACCCCACTGGGACCATGGGAAGAATCATGGGAAGATATGGTACTCCCAGAGGAAGGCAGATAGGCCTATGAGAAAGACCCCTAATCGCATATGATATGACCCAATAGATTATTATTTCTCTCTCTCGGTTGATGGATGTTGACCAGTATAAGAGGAGATTTAAAAAGACGTTCTTCCAACCCCCACCGCAAAGCTACAGGTGTAGGATCTTAATGTGATAGCCCTGGTGCAAAGAAATGTGATATGTACGGTGTATTTGAGGTTTAAAAAGCATTCTGAAGTTTATCATTTCCACTTTGACATTTCTGACTTGACTTCCCCTTACGAAGAATATATCAAGACCTACAAAAATGTTCATGAATTATAATCTACATAATAAATGGCATTTCCTGTTGGTGCAGGTTCATTTCCCTTCTGTAGCAAACGGTCTCAAATTAATATCCTGCAGATGTATCTGTTGTTTATCGATTTCAAGTATTATGTTAAATGTATCTCACCCATTATTACAGTATTTTATATCCTAATCACAACATTTGTCATTTGTACTCTATGTACGACTCTTTTAGATTTGAAATGACATGATTAGATTCGGGGAAAACTTGGAAAGAACAACATTGAATCCATGAGACAAGGCAATCAGAGATATTTCCTCTGTAAAAAAATCTGCATGACTACAGCATAACCTGTACTGGCCACAGGTGGGACTCAATTATCTATCACAGTGTTGCAATTCCCAAATACCTTGAAGAAATCCCCTAAGAGCAGAAACTCTATTTTCTATTTGGACACATGATGTTGCAATTAAATAGTTATGGCATAGGCAGACCTGAACTAATTCGTTGTATAAAAGAGAGGGAAATAGCACCAAGGATAGAGTGAAAAACCCTGATCTCTCATAAGTGCAGCTCTTCAGATCGTGTGAGGATGAAACCACGGGCATATTATGTGTCTGTGACATATTGCCCTATCAGCCTTGGCATAGCATTCATCTAACCGCAATCCGGCTTGCTCCATTGAACAGTACAGCTGTTCCAGTCTAATGCATCAGCAGGGAAAGCTGCAATTTAAAACAGCCACTGAAGGTTGAGGCATTACTCATGATATTGCTATTAACTATTCTACATACAGAAAGTAGCACTTCTCGGCACGTTCATAAATGAAACATTATTGGATATTCTGGGTGGTCTTTGGAGGGTTTCTTGCCTTAATGATTTACATAAACCACACAGGTGAGGTTTCATTATTCTCCAGAGACTATAGGCTACATTGATATTTTAATCGACACCTTGCGCATTTTTTTTATGATTAAAAGGACGTGTGTGGTCTTGCACATTGACAGAAACAAATTAACCCGTGCCTAAAGGATGAGACGCTATGCTGGGAAATATGTGTGTGGGGAAATGAGCAGTTCGCGCCCTTTGAACAGTGCTGACGGTCCAAAAGCTCAGTGCTTGAGAAATAATGCCTTATCTATCTCACATGCGTAACATGACAGATTCTTAGATATTGTTGAAACGTTTACCACAAATTGAAAACTCACTTTTTCACTAAATGACTGCGCACATTATGCACGAGAGCATATTGTGCATTCATGTCCATGAGATATTAGCACTATTCCACGCAGTTTATTTTAAACTCCTCGATTTGATATAAGTATCCTACGAATAAATCTAACTATGTGTTAGAGTAAAATTCGAAGGAAATATTTGTTAGATCGATTAAGCAATATCCCAACGTATTCAATTAAATTGATGAAAGACGATCCATACAGATAAATCGTTTCTCTATACCAATCTCACATTGTAGGCTACGAGTGTTTCACAAATAAAGCAAGTCATTGTTACAAGTATTCATAATGCGCCTTGAATATGGACATCCTATATTCATTCTAGCTATGTCGGCTACCAGATAACGTAAAAATAAATACTCACTATAGGAGGCTGTGTTTGCTGATGATCTCCTTCCCCCGTGTTTTGGTCGATTCATTGTATTATTGTTATTATTAGAAGCCAGTGGTATTGGTTCCTCGGGAGGCTGTATGTTTTCAGTATATTCTGGTACGATCTCTGTAGCATCGTTTTTTAGCACCCTCCATCCTTGCACGAAGGTACAACATCCCTGTAGCAGCAGCAGCACGGTGCTGGAGACAAGGAGCGCGAGAGACACCTGCATGCTTATCGATCTGCGGAGCTGGAATAAACTATGGGTAACATGCGCTCTGTGGCAAGTTGACCAATTCCACCCATACAAGAAACTTTGACGCTATTTAAGTACCCCAGCGTTCGTCAAAACTGACAATTAAGTGCTTACTCGAAGTGGGAGGGGTCCTGCCCCAGGCAAATTCATTGAAACTGGAGAGGTGCGTGTGTGCGCGCCAAGAGAGGTGCGTGCGGGTTTGGGGTTCGTTGGTTTGAGGGAGACAGCGCATCTAGTTCCAGTATTGCAGCATTTTTCCTTCGTGATTCATGCAATATGTACGTGTCTCTAAAATATTCCATTTGTTTTGATGTGGTTTTGTTTGGAGTGATACAGGGCGCAGTCTCGATGACCATTGAGTGATGTTTCATGGCAAGGCTGGTTCCTTCTCCATCATAGACAATGTGTTTGATAGCTGGCGCAATTTTGTGTTGTAAAAAAAATAATTCAAAATTGTGAAATTCGTACACGTTGACAGATCGCAGCAGTCTTTTTGCAATATTACTTGTTTGTTTTATAGTATTTATTTTATTGTTGTTTATTGTATGCTCGTGTATCTGCTTTTGAGTTCGACTATTGACTAACTTCAAACATTTATTACAGTCATAGACTACTGAAAAAAGTATCTATAGAAATGTAACACCATTCATCATCAAACAATCTCATTCATTCATTTTCACTATTTTTTTTATTAACTGAGAATGACACATGGAGTCCCATCCTGGTTTCAATAAGATAATTAGGATGGAAAAAATGGACCCCGAAAATTCTTGGCATCCTTGAAAATCACAGCCTTTGGATTTGCAGAGGTGTCATGCCCATATGGGGCACAAGGGCACCTGCTGCTTGATATTTTGTTTGTTTATGTAATTAAAAATAATATATTGCCTGTATTTATCCATTTTTATTTAAAAAAATACTTTTTCAGATGTTAAATTATTTACTTAACTTCATTTTTAAGACCACATTTTATCATAATGATTTATATATATATAATACAAGATCTGTCAGTGGTGTTTTGCAGAGGGGGCACACTACCTGGACCAGGCAAAGAGTAACCCCCTATTCTCCCTAGTAAATGGTTCTTTCCAAGATGCACCATGGATCAAAGATATGTTAAGGAGGACACTCTAATATGCTTGTAAATTAATTTGAGGAGAGAGTCAAGCTACATTACATGACCAAAAGTTTGATTTAATGTTAGCTGGACACCTGCTCATGACCAAAAGTATATGGACACCTGCTCGTCGAACATCTCATTCCAACATCTTGGGTATTAATATGGAGTTGCTCCCCCTTTTGCTGCTATAACAGCCTCCACCAAACTTTACAGTTGGCACTATGCATTGGGAAAGGTAGACGAACAGTTCTTGTGCTGATGTTGCTTCCAGAGGCAGTTTGAACTTGGTAGTGAGTGTTGCAACCAAGGATGGACAATTTTTCCACATTACGCACTTCAGCACTCACCGATACCGTTCTGCGAGCTTGTGTGGGCTACCACTTTGCGACTGAGCCATTGTTGTCCTAGACGTTTCCACTTCACAATAACAGCACATACAGTTGACCGGGGCAGCTCTAGCAGGGCAGAAATTTGACGAACTGACTTTTTGGAATGTGGTATCTTATGACAGTACCAAGTTAAAAGTCATCAGTAAGACCATTCTACTGCCAATGTTTTGTCTATGGAGATTGCATGGCTTTGTGCTCAATTTTATACACCTGTCAGCAATGGGTAATTTGAAGGGCTGTCCACATGCTTTGGGTATACTGTATAGTGTATGTAGCAGTAGTTGAAAAGTTGTTAATGAGTTAAAATGCTAAAGTTGTCTATGATGAGATTCAAACTCGTAACCTTTGGGTTGCTAGACTATTGCGTTATATGCCCACCCATCCACCCTGACCAAGTAACCATCTGTCTTATGTAGCCATACCAAACGTAATATATCATACTAAATGGAGTGTCTCAGATGTACAGTATGTATAGAATAATATAAAATGCTTAGAGACCAGGTTATAATACTAGCCACCTGGCAATTTTTGTTAAGTTGGCTTTAGCTAGCCAGCTAGATCGGTTCCCAATCTCCCAACCTCATAACTCGCTACCAAGCCATTTCAGGCTATCAATCAAGCTAGTGTAGTTTGTCTTACTATCTTAGCTGGCATGCCTGCTTTCGAAAGTACTAAAATTGCTTTAATTCTTGAGTTATACTATGTGGCAGTTGTACTAAACTCCTAAGGCAGAATAATGGGTGCATGACGACCCTGATTGGAGTCGGAGGCTCAATTGTACAAATACTGCCCTCTTGAGGGACAATAAACAAATAAACTGTTCAGAGGAAGCAGATAGGATTATGACTGCCCTCTGATCAAACTGAAATGTTCTCCTATTGGAGTCATTTTAAGAACAAAGCAGACATGCACAGACAGGCCAACCAGGGTGTGTTGCATGAAAAATTATACTTTTACACATATTCATAAAATAGTACTGTTCATGACACATTGTCTCCTCTCTTACTCATTTTGGGAACTGAGCAATGGTCATAATGAGATGTTTGATGGTTTCCTTCTAGCTTCAGGCCTATTGAAACCCTAAATCAGGGTTGGAATAAAGGGAGCCACCCAACCGGCTTCAAAACCATGCCAATAACGATCAAGGATGAAGATGATTCATTATTGTTGAAATGCTCCTTTCAGGGGCCACCAACAAACAAACAGCCTAAAACCTGTCAAAAAGAGAGATTATCGTTGTTGATGAACTTCTAACTTTGGCACAGTGATTTAGTGGACTGGACACCACTCTCCAGAAGACTCTGTCCATGTGTTTCCATGTCTTCCCTTCTATCGTCACGCTGGTGAAGAATGGTCCCGTGTTCACCCCAGAGCCAACTCTGATTACTACCTTGCCTCAGTCCCTGCCGCTCACAGTCCTCATTTAGATCTCTCTGGCTTTCTGAATAGAACACCCGGGCTCCAGTGCTTTTTTACTGGTTTATCGATAGCAGCCGAGGACCTGAATAACAATCAGATGCTCTCCAGATTGTGGGCTGCCAGCAGCGAGAAAGGATGGGTGGATATTTTATAGGAGACGAACAAACCATGTCTGAGCCACATAAACAAAACATTTAGTTGCTCAGGGCTCAACCTGGTCTCATAGACTAGACATAACATAGTAAATGTAAATCCAGGACACTCAAATTAGTATGCTATGTTTGGTATGGTTACATAAGACAGAAGGTTACTTAAAGGCAAAAAAACGAAAGTAGGGTGGTTGGTCGGGGTGGACGTATAAGGTTGCGAGTTCGAATCTCATCACAGACAACTTTAGCATTTTAGCTAATTAGCAACTTTTCAACTATTTACTACTTTTCAACTACTTAGCATGTTACTCAACCCTTCCTCTAACCCTAACCTTAACCCTTTTAGCTAACCCTAACTTTAACCCTCTAACTTAAATTAAAGGGTTAAGTTTAGGAGTCAACTCCTAATCTTAACCAACCGTAACCCCTAACTAACATTAGCCACCTAGCTAACGTTAGCCACCTAGCTGAAATTCGTAACATATAGTACATTTGCAAATTCGCAACATATAATATGAATTGTCATTCGTAACATACCATACGAAATGGGTGATGGACATCCACCATATGAAACGTATCACATCATACTAAGTGTCTCGGATTTGGATACAGATTAATACGAAATGCTATGAAACCAGGTTGCAGCAGCCAGGACTGGAGGACTGGGTGTTGGGAAACAGTGATTCAAGATGCTAACTACTTGACCACACATGTTTGAAAAATATGTTTATTTCAGATGCAGTATAATGGGTGAAAATAGTTGTAAATGGTGCGTGAAATCGTAAATGTCTGTTTTGCAATTCATTTTGCCCAAATTCTTAATTGTTTACATTTTTCGTCAATGTTTAAGTCAGTCAACAACGTGTCGTCTGTAGTTCTGCAGAGTATCAACAAAACCTCTCATATCTGGCATCTTCCCCTAAATACACCCTGCTGGCGTGATATCTATCTTAATAGTTTCCATTGGAGAGGGTCATATAGAGTGCAAAATGGAAAGGACATAAAATGCAGGCAAACATGTTGATGGAACAATATACTGTATACTGTATCACCATGCATTCATGTCCCTCTGTTCACATAATATGACAACTGCATAGGACTGTACTTGAGGACGGGAGTGTCCAAGCAACTCAAAAGACAAGAAGAGTGCACTAAATCTACTCAATTTAATGGAGGGACCCTGATAACCACAAATTGAAAGAGATATTGTAGGAATCTGTCTATAGTTGGGGACTCCCGAGTGGTGGAGCGGTCTAAGGCACTGCATCTCAGTGCTAGAGGCATCACTACAGACACCCTGGTTCGAATCCAGGCTGTATCACAACCAGCTGTGATTAGGAGTCCCATAGGGCTGCGTGCTATTGGCTCAGCGTCGTCCGGGTTTGGCCGGTATAGGCCGTTATTGAAAATGAGAATTTGTTCTTAACTGACTTGCCTAGTGAAATATATTTGTCATTTTTTTTCAGTTGCTTTGGAGAGGAGATATTGGATACATGGAAACATTTAACAATGTGTATTAGCTAAGCTACTTGGGGAAAGGTTATCAATCCCTGCATGTTTAAAAGCAATGCATTATTGGCAGGTGTTCTGCACTGTATCACAGTGTATATTTTACAGGGCAGGAATGCTTTGCTTTGCTTTCAAACAGTCCAGGCACTTGATTTATTATCCATTCATATAAACACAATTAATTCTAAACTGCTTCTGCACATTGTCACACAATGAAAAAGATTGATCAACATACATTATAATGTTGCACTCTCCACAAAACAGAACACAGGATATTTTCTATCTAGGAAATGCTTTATGATATACATTTTCACCCTGCCTCTATAGCTGAAGCTAAACTAACTGTGTGAAAATCCTCTGCTATTTCAACGGCGAAGCTAGAATATCAACCATTTGTCATGACAGGAATTGTTGAGCTTTACGCCACCCATCTCCCATTTACTTGCGACGCATGACACATGTGACAAGGACTACAGACTATCAAGGACTACAAGGCAAATCCAGCTGTGTGGTGCCCACCGAAGCCTCCCTCCCAGACGAGTTTAACACATTCTATGCTCACCTCGAGGCAGACAATACCAAGCCATCCAGGAAGACTCTCGCTGCTCTGGGCGACTAGGTGCTTTCACTCTCCTAGGCTGACGTGAGGAAAACTCTCAAAAGCCGCTGGCCCAGATGGCATCCCTGGCTGCGCCCTCAGAGTGTATGCTGACCAGCTGTCGGGCGTCTTCAGACATCTTCATCCTGTCCCAGGCTGTAGTACCCACTTGCTTCAAGGAGACCACCATCATCCCATTGCCCAAGAAAACCATGGTGCCCAAATGACTATCGCCCCATCAAACTCACCTTGGTCATCATAAAGTGCTTCGAGAGGCTGGTTGTGGTCTACATCAAGGCCAGCATGCCAGGCACACTGGACCCACTCCAATTTGCCTACCACTGTGGACCAACAGATCCACAGAAGATCCAATTTTCATCGCTATTCACACGGACGTAACACATCTAGACAAGAGGAACACCTGTGAGAATCCTGTTCATTGACTACAGCAGCATTCAACACTATTGTTCCCTCCAAGCTCTTCATCAAGCTCAGAGGCTTGTGTCTGGACACCACCCTCTGCAACTGGATCCTGGACTTCCTGACTGGCAGACCACAGGCTATGAGGATTGGCAACAACACCCCCTCCACAGTGACTCTTAACACAGGGGTGTGTCCTCAGGCCTCTGCTGTACTCCCTGTTCACCAATGACTGCGTGGCTTTGCACGACACCAGCTCCACCATAAAGTTTGCAGACAAAACCACGGTTGTAGGCCTGATAACCAACAACGACGAGCCAGCCTATAGGGAGGAGGTAAGTGAACTGGCATTGTGGTGCCAGTTCACTTACCTCTCCTTCAACATCAGCAAAACAAAATAGTTGGTTGTTGACTTCAGGAAGCAGAGGAGGGAACATGGCCCGATCCACATCAACGGGACTGGAGTAGAGAGTCGGCAGTTTTATGTTCCTTGGCGTCCATATCACAGAGGACTTGACATGGTCGAACATCAACACCACTCTTATCAAGAGGGTGCATCACCGACTCTACTTCCTAAGGTGGCTGAAGTAACCTGGCATGCCACCCCGGGTCCTTTCCAAATAATACCGCAGCACCATCGAGAGCGCCCTTACCGGTGGCATCACGGCCTGGTATGGGAATTGCTTCGTCGATGACTGCAAGGCCCTCCAGTGGGTGGTGAAGATGGACCAGTACATCACTGGGACCGTGCTCCCATCCATCCAGGACATTTACTCAAAATGTTGCCTGAGGAAGGCCTGCAGCATCATCAAGGTGCCCACACACCCTAGCCATGAAGTGTTCACTCCCTTACTGTCGGGCAGTTTGTATCGGAGCATGAGGTCTGATAACAACAGGTTCAAAGATAGTTTCTATTTACAAGCATTAGACTGTTCAACACTTTAACTGGACAGACCACCTGCTCTGATTCTCCACACCTTAGCAAACACACACACGTGTGTTGTGTATCTCTCAGCTCTATCCTCTACTAGGCCTAAAAACCTAATGCTGCATATTCTCGTAGGTAGACGGTAGTCTCATTCTATGCCCTGGCAAACGAGGCTAAGTGGACACCAGCAGGAGCACATAACATTCTTTATCTCTTGTCCCAATGCTTTCCAAACTGAGCCTTCATCTAAATCTGCTCCGTACACCAAAGCAGGCATGAGCCATGTGGTGGGAACTGTGGGAACCTCGACTGCGGCTTGACTGGGGAGCCTGAACCATGTGCTAACCAGTTGCGCTACCCAGCATGCCGCTCACCATGCCGCCTGCCGCAGGTGCTATTCTTAGCTGCCAAAGTAATTACCCTACAAATCAAATTATTCACTGCCAACGTGAAGGCTTTCTCTGGAGCGTTTTACAAGAAGCTCTAACATAGCGGTAGATTACGAGGCAAGGGAACAAAATTCTAGCTTCCTTCTCCTCTCCTTGACTGACCTCTCACCAAATACACATGGCTGATGCCAGGAGAAGAAATCTCTGATGGGATATTTTGGAGGAGAGCAGGGGGTTTTGCACACAACATTAGTGGTTATGAAAACCAAACGTTATGGTCCTTTTCCCAAAAAACATCCAATATCAACTGTCTGTCCACCCTCCCTTTCTTTTCTCCGCAGGCCGGCATGTTTCTCCTGATTGTCTTTGGTCGCTGCTCCACTTTGTTATAATCCAGATTGCTACTTTTGAAATGCTTTTATCAAATGGGGGCCAGGATTGCCAACAGAGATTCAACAGACCATTGTTTCCCATACCTTAAAATTACCTCTTAATTGGTTTGGCATTGTCAGTCTTCTCTGTGACCTAGGTTTGCCATTTGATGTTCAATGTCGATGCTATTCATTAGATTGGAAACCTTGTAGGTTTACAAGACTGTATTATACATTGGCCATAAATTATGTGCACAGCATTTATTTAACCTCTTAGAATGGGGAAGCTCCAACAGGGCTGCCTGCATGTGAAGCCCGATTGGGCCAGGAGGAGAGGTCTGCTTGTGGGATTGTGGCCATATGGTTTGTTAATGGAGCCCCCTCTCGCTGTCTCTGTGTGTGTGTCCATATAGTGGTATGGCTGTGGAGGTCACACTCACACCACATACATGAACAGAGATCCTGAATTTCTACACTAACACGATTCAGGGCATTTTGATATGGAACCTGGTCCAATGTATGATGTAGTGGTATATCCTTTTCCTACCAAATATTCCCTGACTGTGTTTTTTAAAGCTTTTGATATTCCTTGTCTGCGTCAACCTGTCAAGAAACATGGTATAGGCCCAAACCCAACTTGAGAAAACATAAGTACGAGCAGCATGGCCCACCCAAATCTAAACTATAGGAAGCTTGATACATATTGATGAATGAGAACCCAGAGAAAGGCAACACATTCCAATGGAGTGTGATAATCTCCCAGAATACCGAGTGAGGTGTTCTAATTAGCCATGAAAGTATAAACAACTTTCAGCTGCTGAACAGACAAGAATTGACATCCACACACTGGGTGTAAAAACATTCTTAGAGCCGTTCAGGACTAACAAAACGAGGTACGAAACGTGAAAATAATCTCCAGCTCTGGCATCTAATGCAATAAAGACCAATTATAAGCAGAAATAAAGGGGTCATGCCACAGATTGTCTCATAAAGGTAGCTGTTGAGCGTCGCAGATAAATAGCCATTCCCTTTGGCCACCCAGCCTGCTAGCTTCCAGAAAACACTACCCATCTCCCAAAACTCGAACACTGCCTATCCATAGCTGACAGTAGTGTGAAAACAAACCTGTTGCGGAGAGAAACAGATGAACCCTAAATTCCTAAGTTAGATGGTATATCCCTGTGTTTACCTCCACACTTGGGGGTTTTCATTCAGCAATGTGGGCGTTCATGGGTTGGCTATGTGATAATAGAGATTGATAAGGTAGATATGGTCATGGTAAAATAGTACATATATAAATAAATAAAAATGTCTCCTTGTTCATGCCATGAATATTGATACTGTATTTCGAGCAAGAATTTTGCCTGTTGCCACGTAGTTCTGGGTGGTCTTTTTCCACAGCCAGTGGCAATAATAGGGTGCAAATACAGGCCGTATTTATTTTATATACCCTGAAGTATATTTGGTCATTTTCTTTCAGATGTACTGTGTATGGCGCTAACAAAATGTTCCTGTCAAGCTACAGTACCTTTGAATCCAGGTTATGTTATGTGGGTGGTACACAGTCACACAAAGCCATCCAGAGTAAATGAAAAAGTAGCACTCAATATCACGTTGCACAATTGATATCCAAAACACATGCTATTTAAGGCTAACCGTGGCAGGAGGACATATAAGCCCTATGTGGAGCGTCACCAATATCACCCCAGTTTCCTGTTATGACTTGTTATTACTCTACCTTAGCAAGCGTTTCATGCGGATTTTAGGCCTGTGGATAATTTGACCACATTATGTTTCACATTCCGCAATATTAATAATACTTGAGATTATTATTTTTTACATTCAACATCACTCAGTCAAGGGAAATATAGTTCTCTTTCTAATAAAGATATCAACATATGTTTCAGGATGTTGTGTATCCCTGGAAATAATCAGAATTCAAGTAAACTTTACAGTTTTGAAAACATAGTCCAGAAAAAGTGGCACAACTTACCGCTGGTATGGGGTAACTGGAGCCGCTGGACAGGGTAAATTAAGCCACCGACAAATATCTGTACTGAATGAAATATTACCACTACCTTTTAAAAATCATGTTGTTTTCTCCCGAACACAATTCAACACAATCACTTGTTTGTCTTTTAATAATTGTATGCATCTTTTAAGGCTTAACACCTCACAAACACTTTGTACTTTATTAAACAATTTTAACAAAGTCCAAGCCCTGCTGTTACCTCATATCCCAGCGATAATATCTTGCATTACACCTACAGTACAAGAATGCACTTTCCTGCTAGGTTTAGGACATCATATTGAAGTTTACAGAGACCCCCCCGACAGTCTCCAGTATCTATTCTAGGGAGGCTAGGGTCAGTCTGTCTTATCTGGTGTTCTTGTGTGAATCTAAGTATGCTCCCTCTAATTCTCCCTTCCTCCCCTCCCCGAGCCCTAGAATCATGCCTTAGGACTACGTGGCCTGATGACTCCTGCCTGTCCCCAGTCTATCTGGTCGTGCTGCTGCTCCAGTTTCAAATGTTCAACTGACTGCAGCTAGGGAACCTGACCTGTTCACCAGACGCGCTACCTTGGCTCGACTTACCCATTTGGAACAACTTACCATACCCTCCCCTACAGGTAACAAGGTGATTCACATCACAAAATAATACAATTAAAGTATAAACCAATAAACAAAGACAGGAGGATGGAGAAAGAAAAAAAGATAGCTAATTATACATTGAAATCATACATTAATAGTATATTTTTTCAAAGTGTGTTCAGCAGGGATTTAAAAAGAGGCACTGAATCTGCGAGTCTGATCTCATCTGGCAGATCATTTCAAAGTCTAGGGGCCCTAATGGCAAATGCCCGGTCTCCTTTTGTTTTCAACCTACACTTTGGATTGGCAAACAGTGCCCAGGCAGAGGATCTCAGGCTGTCCTATAGTGAGGGAGATAAAGGGA
Organism: Oncorhynchus tshawytscha; assembly: GCF_018296145.1. Classification (NCBI taxonomy): domain Eukaryota; kingdom Metazoa; phylum Chordata; class Actinopteri; order Salmoniformes; family Salmonidae; genus Oncorhynchus; species Oncorhynchus tshawytscha. The sequence goes on from NC_056453.1 coordinate 9,893,757, forward strand.
GATGAAATATCTGCGATACAGGATGAGGATAAAACCAATAATGAACTGGTCCCTTATTAAATAAATCCATCATTATTACTGTTTGACACTGTTATTACTATTACTCTGCATGTTTCCCAACTCAAATCAAATGAAAACCTTCGGAAAGAATAACAGACATTCCGCAGCAGGCAAGCTGGAGTTATACACTCCCCATCGCTTTCCCTCAAAGGTCAGAAAAATGAAAATGTTTTTTTTTTTTGTGCGTGGTGGGGGGGGGGCATTAAATATGTTATGCTCTCACCGCCAACTCTTAAAGGGATGGGTAGTTCTAAAGAGCTTGGCGGCCATCTTGTGTCAAGCATGACATGACAGTTTCTTCTTTCTCCTTAATAAACATCAGAAAGGCGTGCTTGGCTCGGCTCCACAGCACTGTAAAACAACAGAGCAGGAGGAGATGAAAAGAGCAACACCACCACGGGCACAGGCGCTTGGAAGAGGATCTGAGGGCCATCCATTCCAAACCCCATTCTATCTGATATTTCCCAATAATTAGCGCTGCGCCACAGATGTTCCCCCTCTTCCCTCCCTCTATTCCACCTCACCGCCCTGTTTTTTTTTTTTGTGAAATGAGCGCGGTGGAGTATTAGGACAAGGAGTTAAGGGGAGCATCATGTGCTTTTAATTTGATAAAGTCATTAAAAAGAGGACAAAGATGAAAGCGGAAAGGCCTACATTAAAAAGACATGTAAAGAATTGCAAAATAACCTACAATATCGCTGCAGAGATGGAATTCAGATCCGAGCCGCTCGATGTTGGACGAACCCAAACATTGATTTCACCCAGAACGCAGAGTTAATTTTGAACTTAAAAATTTGCCTTCTGGTATTTTGATATTATAAACCCTGAGGGGAAAGGGATAAATTAGTCGACTAGCATTATTAAACCGATAATATCTGCTTTACATATGACTAGTACACTACACCACTGAAGCATCTCCTTCCGAAGCTAATAAATATTCACATAAAATTTGAGTGCTAGTTTCAACACATGCTGGATTATGCACTGTGTTGTCGCTGATGTAATGACAGCTCTGTAAGAGAGAATGGTTCTGTTGACATCACTCAGATTACAGGAAGAAAAGTCTCTCTCTTCCAGCATTCTGACACATCCTCAGAGTATCTGACTGTTTCCCTAATATAGCGAAGGAATGAGGCCATTCTCACTTCCAACTGTGCTACATATCTCTTAGCAAGACGTCCGCCTTGAATCCTCTGCCATCCCCACAACACAGCATAGACACTTCCTATCGGAGAATACCATTAGCTGCAGATAGCTGAAGTAAATTATACGTCATCATGCTAAGCCTAGCTCGATTATTGATGAGATTCCGGATACAGCGATCCTGGATTAACAGTGAGCCGCAGAGATCTAGGGACCCATAGCCTGCTACATCCAACACATAATCCTTCCACTTTACCTCTGCTCCCCCGCCCGCTTCTCCGGCAGAGGCCCTGGATATGACAAAGCAGGGAGGAGACCCCTGGATCTCGGGTGACCCTGGGGAGCGTTACAGCTGGGCTACAGTAATTGCAAAGTGCAAGGGGCCGTGGTGAGAGCGGGGAGTCAATGCAGAATCAGTATCGGGCCTTTCCAATAGTCCTCGTGGACACATGCTGTTTGAGAGGGTCCATCCCCGAGCCAGGTGTGTGCCACTTCAAAGTTGTAAAACCTAAAAGAGCATTTAGATCAAATCAGGGAGACGTGGCTGCTGGTTCGATGTGTGAAAAGGAGAGAGAGTGAGAGAGAGAGAGAGAGAGAGAGAGAGCAAGAGATAGATTTCAACAGGGCTCTCCAGAGGAGTGTGTCTCCATCTAATGGTCAGGTGATACAATGCCATTCAGGAGATAGAATACAGAGAGGATGTGACATTGGATTAGTGTCACCCATAGACTTAGTTAGACGACTAATCTTTGTATTTGTCCCATTATGGCGTCTTTGAGAGCACGGCAGTGTCATTGAGGCCATCTCCATCCTTCCTTAACCCATCCGAAGTCCCACCCAGTTGAATGGTGGAAAGTCTCAATTGCAATGTGCACAATTTTTTTTTGTTTTTTTGCAAGTAAAGATCTCGATCCATCTCTATGGTGTCACCTCACCCACCAGCCTTATCTGACACTTGCCTGACGACTCACCATGAATTTAATTCCGCTGCTCTATTGATTGCTACATACATTCAGTCTGAAACTTCCATCCTAGAAGTAGTTTGCATGACCTCAAAATAAGGGGCATTGTACAAAACAAATTCATCAGCGGTTGGATTGCCTAATTAACAAATCTAACCAATCAGAATATCAAAGATGACAACGTCATCATGTAGGCTGGCTTTGGCTCAACCCATCTGTTTCTGGGACCAATCAGAACTGTCAGAATGAGTTCTCATTCTAGAAATCGTCGGGGAGGGAGGAGAATCCAGACTCATCGTGGAAAAGAAACATCAGTTGGCCGGAGCGATGTGGAGGGGGGTAGCCAGGTAAATCTGACGTGACCAATGTGAGGAGCTGTGTTTGTGTCACCTTTGAGGATTTGATTGACAGGGAGATGATCACAAAAGGACTCCCCAATAGAAATCTGTATCGCAGCTGTTGCAACGGTGAAATACAGCCCAACGTTTTCAATGCCAGTCAAAAGTTCATTGCGCTGAAGCGTGGAGTGAAGACTGAGAGAGTACAGTAAATGCATTATGGTAGTATTCCTCCTGTCAAATGTGTCAGAGATAGAAGGCTGACAAGTATCACTACATTACTGCAGATATAGACAGGTTTAGAGTGAGCCCACTGGGCACAAACTGGCTGAATCAATGTTTTTTTTTCAACATATTTGGTCAATGTATTTTGTCAACGTATTGTAGAAGTAGAAAATAGATTTGTTTTGAAAAAAGTAAATCAACTGTTGTTTTGAGGGTGAAATTTCAACCACAGGATTATGTCATCATGGAAACCAAATTTCAACCTTGACAAACCTTTTCAAAAAATATGTTGAATTTGTACCTTTGATACGACGGCACATCTTCAACGTTTGGTCAATGTATGTCCACTATCCCCAAAAAAATGTCAATAGGTTGGGCAGCAACTCCTACTGGAGAAATTGATCTATCTATAGCTTTCATTTAGTTTCCCATCCGGGTTTTTTACCAAGCCCAGCTATGATATTTGCCACTGACTATTACCAATGTGCTATCGTGAGAATGATTGAGAGATCTCCACTTAAATATGAAATAGACCCACTGTTGCTATCAAAGTCATTCCAAATGGTAGGTTTAACAGAAAAAATTAAATGTGACCCTAGTTTATCACTCAGGCCTATATAGAATGTGCAAAGTCATCAATGGCTATTGTTTCAATTCAACACAGAATTCAATAATAGAGACACTACAAATAGGCCTAGGGTTTCAAGCTCTGGTTGATTTCAAATGTGATGATATTTAGTGATATTGAATTGTGTTTGGTTGTCAACGCAAGCAAATATATACAGTGCCTTGCGAAAGTATTTGGCCCCCTTGAACTTTGCGACCTTTTGCCACATTTCAGGCTTCAAACATTAAAGATATAAAACTGTATTTTTTTGTGAAGAATCAACAACAAGTGGGACACAATCATGAAGTGGAACGACATTTATTGAATATTTCAAACTTTTTTAACAAATCAAAAACTGAAAAATTGGGCGTGCAAAATTATTCAGCCCCCTTAAGTTAATACTTTGTAGCGCCACCTTTTGCTGCGATTAACAGCTGTAAGTCGCTTGGGGTATGTCTCTATCAGTTTTGCACATCGAGAGACTGAAATTTTTTCCCATTCCTCCTTGCAAAACAGCTCGAGCTCAGTGAGGTTGGATGGAGAGCATTTGTGAACAGCAGTTTTCAGTTCTTTCCACAGATTCTCAATTGGATTCAGGTCTGGACTTTGACTTGGCCATTCTAACACCTGGATATGTTTATTTTTTAACCATTCCATTGTGGATTTTGCTTTATGTTTTGGATCATTGTCTTGTTGGAAGACAAATCTCCGTCCCAGTCTCAGGTCTTTTGCAGACTCCATCAGGTTTTCTTCCAGAATGGCCCTGTATTTGGCTCCATCCATCTTCCCATCAATTTTAACCATCTTCCCTGTCCCTGCTGAAGAAAAGCAGGCCCAAACCATGATGCTGCCACCACCATGTTTGACAGTGGGGATGGTTGTTCAGGGTGATGAGCTGTGTTGCTTTTACGCCAAACATAACGTTTTGCATTGTTGCCAAAAAGTTAAATTTTGGTTTCATCTGACCAGAGCACCTTCTTCCACATGTTTGGTGTGTCTCCCAGGTGGCTTGTGGCAAACTTTAAACAACACTTTTTATGGATATCTTTAAGAAATGGCTTTCTTCTTGCCACTCTTCCATAAAGGCCAGATTTGTGCAATATACGACTGATTGTTGTCCTATGGACAGAGTCTCCCACCTCAGCTGTAGATCTCTGCAGTTCATCCAGAGTGATCATGGGCCTCTTGGCTGCATCTCTGATCAGTCTTCTCCTTGTATGAGCTGAAAGTTTAGAGGGACGGCCCGGTCTTGGTAGATTTGCAGTGGTCTGATACTCCTTCCATTTCAATATTAATCGCTTGCACAGTGCTCCTTGGGATGTTTAAAGCTTGGGAAATCTTTTTGTATCCAAATCCGACTTTAAACTTCTTCACAACAGTATCTTGGACCTGCCTGGTGTGTTCCTTGTTCTTCATGATGCTCTCTGCGCTTTTAACGGACCTCTGAGACTATCACAGTGCAGGTGCATTTATACGGAGACTTGATTACACACAGGTGGATTGTATTTATCATCATTAGTCATTTAGGTCAACATTGGATCATTCAGAGATCCTCACTGAACTTCTGGAGTTTGCTGCACTGAAAGTAAAGGGGCTGAATAATTTTGCACGCCCAATTTTTCAGTTTCTGAATTGTTAAAAAAGTTTGAAATATCCAATAAATGTCGTTCCACTTCATGATTGTGTCCCACTTGTTGTTGATTCTTCACAAAAAAATACAGTTTTATATCTTTATGTTTGAAGCCTGAAATGTGGCAAAAGGTCGCAAAGTTCAAGGGGGCCGAATACTTTCGCAAGGCACTGTAAACATTTGAAGGAGATGCATCTTCTGCTTGGATAGTTCCATCTGTGCCACTGACTTATAGGATGTGTTCATACAGTCAAATTGGAGTGCCAGAGTGCGCTCTGGGCGTTTCGCAAATTCAGATTGTCCGTTCGTAAATGGACAGCGTTTCGCTCTCTCTGAGCGTTCAGAGCGCAGACTGCACGTCTGGCGGAGGGTGTAGGGTTGATCCAAGCGTTCTGACCCCACAACAGCTGTCAAGCACTCAAGCTAACTGGCTAAAGTTGGCTAGCTTGCTAGCTACTTCAAGACACAAATGAGTGAACACCTCACTGACTGTTTTACTCACTCTAGCAAAGGTGCAGAATCTCGAACGGCATTGATCATTTGCACCATGTACTTTTAATGTAATCTCAACTGCAATCCATGGTCATTTGGTTCTGCTTTTGGATGTTAACACAGCACAGTGATAACACACTATTCTAAATATCGGACATTCTATTCCCATTTGAACTTGGCTGTGCTTTTAAATGGTTGAAAGCTTAGTGATACATTTTTGGTTTAGTTGTCACCCAAATGTATGACTGTTTTTCTATTGGAATTTGGTTGTGCGTTTAGATGGTTGAACGCATAGTGAAACCACATTGGAAATTCAACTTGTGGCTTTTTATCTATGAGACAAGGCGGTGTGCTGCCCAGCGGGAAGAATCCGCTTTCTGTTTTAAGGCTAAAGGCATAAAATATTCTGAAGTAGAGCTCTCAGGTAAGCACTTCTTTCAACATTCTCTCATGTCCTCCAAAATCTCGTATCACTTGAATTGAACAGTATTTTCACATGGCCTTCAAGTTTGTATTGCTTGAAGTCTCTGTTCAGGCCAGGCAGGCCTTTGACCGTGGATGGTCATGGCCTTCTCTTCTGTGTACTCTTGTGATTTGGGACTATTGTGTGCTCGGTTTTTCCTAAATGCATTCTTCTCCTCTGTGGTAATCAACGGCCCATCAAGACAAAGGAAGGGATAGCTTGCAGCATAAGATAAGCTCCAGTAATAAAATCTTGTCATGCGAGCAACACCGCTCCACATAAAACATGTGTCCTTCTCATGCATGGATCTACTTGGATGCGCTCTACCAGGAAATCGTGGAATTATGAGAGTATTTTCCCAATGATGTTCTACCATGTTTACAGGGTAATTGATGGGGCCAATGTCAAACACAACAAAGCAAAACATGAGAGACATGGAATATCTAAATATGCGCTGTAACTGTCACAGATCAAGCTAAATGACGGAGATTAGTTTGGAGAAAACAATATGGTAACACTACTTGACACCTAGTGTCAGAACAGTCATGTCATAACAGCTGACAAACCGGTCATAACACTGTCATGACACATATTTGCATGTGACATAATGACTTTATTTTATGGCTGATTATGGACAGTGTCAAAAACCCACCTTTCCTTTTGTTTGTTTAAGTTTCTTAAATCCATTGTGTATTCTGTAGTCATGGTTGTTAAATCATATTCTTAATAACTTGCAGAAAACACACTTTATGACACTGACAGGAAGCATTGGGACCATCCACTTCACTTTGACTAATAAAATACTATATAAAAACATAAGACAGATAGGCCTATCATGTACATGCCCTTATTTCAGTCATTAGTCAAAAAGGGGGGGACTCTAGTCCTGCTCCTGAAGTCATTCCAATCAGCAACAGAGCATTGGGGTAGGTGCATGTCTGACACTGTGCACAATTACAATGATCATTTAACAAAAGGTCAAAAATCAGAAAACGTTATACAACATAAAAATCACTGTTGACATGTAGGTTATGGTGGAATAGAATGGAATGTTTTGCCTCGTCTGGTAGGTTGTTTGTTGGACACTTATGGAGTCATAACCAGCCATAAAAATACACCAAAAAGGTCATGATCATATTGTGTCATGATCATATGACAAGTTGTCGGCTGTGACGGTGTCATAACACTAAGTGGCAAGTAAAGTGTCATCAAAAATACTGTATCATACACACCAGCTGAATTTTTTTTGCCATCCACCAAAACAAAAAGGTTAACATCTTAGCCATTTATTGTTCAACATAACACTTTAAAAACAGGTCAGAAAAATAACATAGCAATTCAAAATCAAGTGCACTTAACCCAGCAGTCATCTCCAACTGCAAAGGTGCTGTCCTTCCAAACGGTGTGAAGAAAGCACATCTTCAGTGTAAGGCTTTTGGGTGGGATTCGGTGTCATTACCGTCATGATGCATTCCCTGTGATGAGTTTCCTGCTCCTTCTCCAGGCAGTGCCCGCTAACCGCTAGTATGAAAAGAAAATTAACCCAACAAACCAATACTACACGAATGTAACATTGTGAGAACGTGAGAGGATAACTGGGGTGTGGAAGCCAGGCAGTGTGGGGGTCATTTGTGCCAAATCTCCAACTACTCCATAATGCCTGAAAGGATTGGAGGGGGCACGGATGTCACCGATGGCAACATGGAGTAGGAAAAAGTCAAGTGACATTTAGGTCTGTCTGAAACCCAAGGTAAATCAGTTTGGGCTGGAAACATAAAAGACCTTCAGTGAAAGTGAAGGGTGACTTAGGGAGGCTGGGTGCTGGAATATGAAGTGTTTAAGAATAATAAAAACAGTAGCATTTATTAGTACAGAGAAGTAACTAGAAACAGCATACTGGTACACAATGATATATTACTATAGGGCTGATTAAATACCTTTCGTGATTGTAAAATACAGTGACTCACAATAGCCAGAGCGCAATTACTGTAACTTAGATCTCTCTCATATCGTAATATACAGTAGAGTAATATCACATTCTTAACACATCACATTGCAAAACCATAAGCACAGAGATGTTACATTAATCTTTCAATTGTATATTATATTCAAGAGTGAATATACAGCACATAAATTACATTTCATGGCACACGTTATTCAAAACAGACAAGAAAAATAGTCCAGTCCATGTTTCACAATACGTACAACTGTATAATAGACAGAAAACCAGGACTAATGATAATTTGCAAATAAATAAAAAGTGTCAGCTTAATGGCATTCAATAACTGAATAAATTGTGCAAAAACCACTGGAATCATTTTAAACAGCAGGGGGCAGTGTTTATCCTTCAACACTAACAGAAGGGTGTGTTTGATGCTGACCTATGGAGCTGGTTCAATGTATTTTACAACCCCTTGTTTGTTATAAAGTTAACCATTTTACCTAATTTGTGGTAAAAATGGGTACTCAATCTGTAAACTGTAGGCAGGCAGTTAATGCTGAATTTTTTTTTTTTACCCTCATCTTAGACCAATAGCCAGAAATTCTCCCAATGGGTTGAATAACTGAACCTTTAAAAATGGTAATCAATACGGTTTGGGGAAAAAAAATGGTAGGCTCTACAATAGACACTATTAGATGTGTCTATTGTAGTGCCTATCGTTGTTCAGTAGGAAAACAGATGTATGGACCTGATAGAAAGAGGCCTATTAGAACAAGATAGACAACACTCCTTTCACGTTACCAAGCCAGTCATTTACATTGTAACCAGCTTCTGTAGGTTGCTTGGAACAGAATATCTTGGCACACTGTATGTTTGTGTTGATGGAAAAAAGGGTCTCAGTAACTACAGTAGGTTAGGTTGTATAAATCCTAGGTCTTCAGATCATACAGGAATGTTAGACATGTCTGGACTATCACTTTGTTTTAAAATGGATTCATTAGGGAAAAACAAAAAGGTTTGCGGTGTTGGCGTGATGGTGGTTATGAATGGTAGTGTGTGATGCGTGAATGATGGTTGGTGTTACGAGGCAACTTGGGGTCAGAGCATCAGAGTTAGAGAACATCCTATTAGTTAGCACCATGGAGTCACAGAATCGATACTAATCAAAATAGATCTACAAATCACTCCATCTTTTATCCTCAACAAAACAGATATAAAAATGCATGAAAGCATCTTTTAAAATACAGATATTGGAATATAAGGGAAATGTAGAGGAGTTAGCGGTGGGAGGATTGAGTGATCTAACATTGGACAGAAACTAAGTGTGTAAATGTTGAATTTATGGGGCAATTAATTTATAGAGCTACAGTAATGATACAGTATAACAATTAAACACATTGCTTAAATATGTATATACATGATTCATATTTATATTAAAAAAAGGAGGAATAGATAGTGCTGTGTGAGATAACGCAACCTAGAACTAATCCCACTTCTATTCCTTCCATCCGTGGACACACCAATAAGTCAGTAGACCTCTATGGTGAGCGTTATCCGATTTGACACATGGGACGAACAGGGTGAACAAAACGGTTCTAGAACACTCTTTAGTGCATCATGTCCAAAATGGAGTGATGCTGGTCATTAGAACTCAATGTCTGGATCCAATGTCTGTCTTTCACATTTTAAGATGACGTCAAGTCAAAAGGCAACACCGGATATCTGAGGGGTGACGTTTATATCTTGGATTCGATCATACAATATACTTTAATAGGATGGTAGGGCATTGAGATATTTAAGCCAAAAGAGGCATAACATTAGCATACACATATTTTGGTGCAAGGCAGTGAACATGTAAGGGCCAATTGGAATTTCTGTGAGTGACGTTGATCGACAGCAGAACTGTAGATCTATGGGACGGACAGAACGGATGTGTACTATGGAATTAATAGGCGGTAACTCTGGCACAGTAAGTGCGTATTCCTTTAGCTGATACCATGGTCTGATACCAGACCTTTCAGGTCTCTATGGAATGATTTGTTGATATACCAAATATCAACCAACACTAAATTTGTCCCTTCCTGGTGTGATGGCAAGGTGCTTCGCTGTCACACCCAATCAGGAAGTCTAGACCAGGTATTCCCAAACTGGAGTACATGTATCCCCAGAGGTACGTACGCGTAATGCCGTCGAGGGTACGCCAAATAAAAATGTGATTCACATTAAAAAAGTATATTTATATTTTCCAACACAGCCATAAAAATCTCATTAAACCACCGAAATAACAAAGTCAAATACAGGTAGCCTAGTCAAATAATTAACCGTTGAGGGAATTCCAATTCTCTCCCGAGCCCGTACGGGAGTTGTAGCAATGAGACAAGATAGTAACTACTAACAATTGGATACCACGAAATTGGGGAGAAAAGGGGGTAAAAAAATAATTTAAAAGGCCAGTGTCCATAGAGACACATACCAGCTCTACTGGTAGTACTGCTACTTCCAGCAGTACTAGACCTGCACCTGTCGACAACACAAGTTGTTCTGCTTCCACGAGCAAATCCAAAGCTAGCATCAATAATTCTACATGTTGTAGTCCAGCTAGCATGGACACTGACAGTTGTAATTCTGATGCAGCCGAAGAGCTACTGGCCCCTTCTCCGGGAAAGCACCGAACAGACCGGGATGTTGGACCATCGATGAGAACTACATTGATTTGGGGTTCACTAATATTGGGAGTAGTGCCTTTCCTCAGACAGTGTGTTATATGTCTGAAAGTACTCTCACAACTCAATGAAACCTTTACTCTTGCGCAGACATTTAGAAACAAAAAAACATGCCAATTTTAAAAGTAAGCTACAGGAGTTTTTGGAGAAAGAATTAAGATGACTTTTGAGTAGTAAGACGTATAAAAAGCAACATATACCATTAATAAGAAGGGGCTAGAAGCGTCCTATATGGTGAGCTACTGAGTGGCTAGGACAGGCAAGCCCCATACTATTGTGGAGGACTTCATTCTTCCTGCTGCCACGGATATGGCTGGGACAATGCTGGGGGAAAAGGCCCCCCCAAAAAAACTATACAGTCAATGCCTTCATCAAACACTGTTTCACGACGCATCAGTGACATGGCAGGAGATGTTTTGAAACAATTGCTGCTTCGCATACAAGCCAGTGAATTCTGTGAGTTACAGCTGGATGAGTCAGATGTGGCAGGCCTGGCACAGCTCCTGGTATAGGTCTGTTACATTTATTGGGGGGGGTCAATTAAAGAAGACATCCTCTTCTGCAAACCACTGGAAACCAGGACAACAGGAGAGGATATTTTTAAAGTACTGGACAGTTTTGTTACATCAAATGGACATGTGGTAAAGATGTGTCGGTATCTGTACGGATGGTGCAAAAACCAAGACAGGGAGACATAGTGGAGTGGTAACGCGTGTGCAAGCAGTTGCTCCTGACTCCACTTGGGTACACTGCAGCATCCACCAAGAGGCTCTTGCTGCTAAAGGAATGCCTGACAGCTTGAAAGACGTTTTGGACACTACAGTGAAAATGGCTAACTTTGTTAAAGCAAGGACCCTGAACTCTCGTGTATTTTCTGCACTATGCAATGATATGGGTAGCGACCATGTTACACTTTTACAACATACAGAAGTGTGCTGGTTATCAGGGGCAAAGTATTGACACAGTTTTTTTTTTAATTGAGAGAAGAGCTTAAAATTAACTGACCATAGTTTTCACTCGTCTGACCGCTTGCATGATGACGAGTTTCTCAAGACTGGCCTATCTGGACGACCCCCCCATATGTGATATAGCAAAGCACCTCAGTTGGGTGCTCAATTACGCAGGTACTTTCCCGAAACTGATATCGAATCCAGTTTATCCCTTTCATGCCCTGCCTCCAGTCCACTTACAGATATCTGAACAAGAGAGCCTCAAAATAGCAACAAGTGGTTTTGTGAAAATGTCATTTAAAATCAGAAGCCATTGCCAGATTTCTGGATTGGGCTGTGCTCAGAGTATCCTGCCTTGGCAAATCACACTGTTAAGACACTGATGCCCTATGCAACCACATACCTTTGTGAGAGTGTATTCTCGGCCCTTACTAGCATGAAAACCAAATAGACTGTGTGGAAAAGGATTTAAGACAGACTCTCTCCAATTACAACCCAACATTGCAGAGTTAAGTGCATCCTTTCAAGCACACCCTTCTCATTAACCTGTGGTGAGTTATTCACAATTTTCAATGAACAAATATGGTTTTATAATAGATAGTAGATTCTAAACAATTGGATACCATGAAATGGGGAGAAAAAGGGGTAAAATTAAAATAAATAAAATGTTTTTATATGTAAGATGTTAAAGAGCAAAATTATTATTATTAATTATTATTATTGCCCTGGTCCTATAAGAGCTCTTTGTCACTTCCCACGAGCCGAGTTGTGACAAAAACTCACTCATTCTTATGTTTAATAAATCGTATAGTGTGCGGCAGGCTTACAATGATGGCAAAAAAAAAAAAACTAGATTTGAGAGTGCGCTGACCCTGGTGCTAGAGGGGGTACGCAGCTGGAGGTTGAACGTTTGAAGGGGTACGGGACTATAAAAAGTTTGGGAACCACTGGACTAGACCAAATGTCAAAACATTCCAGACTGGTCAGGGATCATTTTGTTGGTGTCATGACATCATTGTAGTCAGACAGCCCTGGCAGTGGGATACTATGAAAATATTGTGCTATAATCTATTATTTGTACCTCAGAGCTCCAAAAGTGGCACACAGGGAGAGCTGTCCAGTGTTCTAAACCTATGGTCTAGGGAATGCTTCATTGGTCAGGTCAAAACCTCACACTAGGATAACTTTGGGGCTGTATGTACTAGCAGTGGCATGTATGTTATTGGAATATAGAGAGAGAAGATGGGTGACAGAATATACGTTAAAGCACTGAGCCATGGTTAGAAGGCTTCCATCTCTCCTCTGCCTAACATAACTCCCCTGCTGTTGGGACAGATGTACCCAAGGATACCGGCAGAGAGGACAGAGGACAGCAGCGTGACAGATACTAACTCTCTCTCTGACACAAACTGTGTGTGTGACCGTCAACATGCATGCATGTAGTGCCGTGAAAACCCCTTTTTGATTTTCAAAACGTTTGCCTATTTTTGATACAGAACGTTATCACTGCATTGTCGGAACTAGAAGCACAAGCATTTCGCTACACTCGCACTAACATCTGCTAACCATGTGTATGTGACAAATAAAATTTGATTTGATTTATCAGATCTTCAAAACCTAATACGTGAGTATACTAATAAATTATACAATTTTTTTTTTTAAAGTAAAAAAAAAAAAAATTCCCTTGTGTTGCACCCTTACACTCAATAACTGGTTGTACCACCTATAGCGTATGTGCGCAACCAAATGCTTCCTGTAGTTGTTGATCAGTCTCTCACATCGCTGTGGAGGAATTTTGACCCACTCTTGCATGCAGAACTGCTTTAACTCAGAGACACTTGGGAGTTCAAGCATGAATTGTTCATTTCAAGTCCTGTCACGTCGGCTCAAATTGGGATTAGGTGTGGACGTTGACTAGGCCATTCATTCCTAAAGTTTAGATGTCGCTTTTTAGACACTTTGTGCGTTTTGGATCATGGTCTTGCTGCTTGACCCAGAGATGCTTCAGCTTACAGTGGCTGGCCTGACATTCAAGTAGAAATCATGGTTCCCTCTATTTAAAAAAAAAGGCAAGTCGTCCAGGTCCTGAGGCAGCAAAGCATCCCTAAACCATCACATTACCACCGCCACGCTTCACCCGTTGGCATGAGGTTCTACAGGAGAACGTCAGGTCATCCGTCTGTTAAAGCTACGCCAGAAGTTAATGGGTATATGTAGGAGGAATGGACATGGTAGGGTCAATGGAGGTTGGATAAGAGCCAGGAGCTTGGAATGTTACTGAGTGAGGGAGGGAAAAGGCAATCGCATGGTTGCGGTCACTGATAAGGGTGGCTAGCTGTGGATTAAAGAGGTAAAATGGGGGCCCGAGGTCAGGTCACATGAAGTGAGAAAGAACCGTTTATTACCCAGATCACTTACTTTCCCGCCCAACAACGATGTTTAGGGAAAAGGAGACTCCGTCCTAAAGTGGAGGATAGAAATACTTGTGCTGGAGGAAACACTACCGTCTTATGCAGCTGTATGACCCAGTGGGTGAATAAACTTGGTTTGAGCTTTACTAGTTATCTGTGAGCTTTACTCTATTGTAGAGCCTAATAGCTGGCGCTGCAAGCAGGGTCAACCACGATTTAGTCTAAATAGAGAGTCAGAATCAGTGAAACAGGAGCCGGCACCAAAAACAAGGTAGGCACAGTTCCTATACCCGTTATCACTCATTCTGACATCTTGTGGAGATGAGTCGTAGGCTGAACCAATTATAGGAGTCGGACCTAGGAAGCCTGAGCTTATTCAGTAGTCCCATTGTATCACGACCGATCGTAGATTTAGGATATTTGGTAAGTCACGGAAGGTAAGCCCGAGCAGGCTAGTACCTGCAGAGGGTAAGTCCTAGGAGGAAAGGGGGCAATTACTTTTCCCCCCAAACAGGGGCATTGGGTGTTGTATAACTTTGTTCACTCCGGTTCCCGTTATCTAATCTTAGGTTGAAGCTCTGCTAACATTCCGTATAAAAAATAAATAAACAAAAGTTGAGAAAATTAGAAAGGGGGCAAATAATTTCACAGCACTATATGTATATGCATGCATGTTACAGATTGTGGATGTACGTGTGTGCATGTGTGTCTGAGTGATGTGTTGCTGGCCGGGGTGGAATGAGTCTGGTTGGCTCTTAGGGAAGCACAGGCCTTTCGAAGGCGTTAAGTCATGCTCTCTTATTTGGTCTTCAACTTGGCCACCTTGTCTGGCATCACCTCATTCAACTTGCCCTCTTTCGCCAGCGTCTCGTTGAGTTGACACAGCTGGCGCAGAAAGCCGTCATTGGGGCCGATCGCTCTCTTGAGCCTCACTGTGGCGACCGCCACCCGGGCGTCCAGCTTGTGGCGCAGCATGAGGTAAGCGATGACAATGGTGGGCGAGCGGCTGTAGCCCTCTCGGCAGTGGACATACACCTTCCCTGATGGACAGAGACAGACACTTAGGGCTACGTCCCAATTCTCTTTAAGCAACTCCTTTCCTTCATGAACACTGACGGTTGAGAGGACTGGATAGGGTTACACTAAACTGCTCGCAACCATCAAATCCTGTCAGATCTGTGGTCTTAAAAGGAATACAAACAAAAAAAGGAGAGCATTTAAGGCATTAGGATTCTGACGAAGACTGAAGTAAAAGGAAATAGAGGGAAGACTGAGGTACAGTGTTGACAGGAGGTGAGAGAACAGATGCTCCAAATTTAACCTTGCCTGGCGAAGCATCTCAGCCAGGGAGATGCGAATCTAGGGCCCGACCCACACGTTTGTGTGTGTTGAGGATGATACGCATAGCCTACATATCCAGGTGCGCACACTGATCTGATGAGGCTATGGGAAGTGGTAGGTGCAGTGAAGATGGTTGACATTGACTTGTCTGCCGCAGATGTCAGGCCCTAGATTTGCATCTAATATATATATATAGTGCGGCAAAAGTATTTAGTCAGCCACCAATTGTGCAAGTTCTCCCACTTAAAAAAATGAGAGGCCTGTAATTTATCATTATAGGTACACTTCAACTATGACAGACAAAATGAGAAAAACAAATCCAGAAAAATCACATTGTAGGATTTTTTATGAATTTGCAAATTATGGTGGAAAATAATTATTTGGTCACCTACAAAAAAAGCAAGAGTTCTGGCTCTCACAGACCTGTAACTTCTTTTTTAAGAGGCTCCTCTGTCCTCCACTTGTTACCTGTATTAATGGCACCTGTTTGAACTTGTTATCAGTATAAAAGACACCTGTCCACAACCTCAAACAGTCACACTCCAAACTCCACTATGGCCAAGACCAAAGAGCTGTCAAAGGACACCAGAAACAAAATTGTTGACCTGCACCAGGCTGGGAAGCAGCTTGGTTTGAAGAAATCAACTGTGGGAGCAATTATTAGGAAATGGAAGACATACAAGACCACTGATAATCTCCCTCGATCTGGGGCTCCACGCAAGATCTCACCCCGTGGGGTCAAACTGATCACAAGAACGGTGAGCAAAAATCCCAGAACCACACGGGGGGACCTAGTGAATGACCTGCAGAGAGCTGGGACCAAAGTAACAAAGCCTACCATCAGTAACACACTACGCCACCAGGGACTCAAATCCTGCAGTGCCAGACGTGTCCCCCTGCTTAAGCCAGTACATGTCCAGGCCCGTCTGAAGTTTGCATTTGACCTCTGTCATTGCCAACAGAGGGAATATAACAAAGTATTGAGATAAACGTTTATTATTGACCAAATACTTATTTTCCACCATAATTTGCAAATAAATTTAAAATCCTACAATGTGATTTTCTGGATTTTTCCCCCTCATTTTGTCTGTCATAGTTGTAGTGTACCTATGGTGAAAATTACAGGCCTCATCTTTTTAAGTGGGAGAACTTGCAAAATTGGTGGCTGACTAAATACTTTTTTGCCCCACTGTGTGTTTGTGTGTGTGTATTATATATATATATATATACACACACACATACAGTGCCTTGCGAAAGTATTCGGCCCCCTTGAACTTTGCGACCTTTTGCCACATTTCAGGCTTCAAACATAAAGATATAAAACTGTATTTTTTTGTGAAGAATCAACAACAAGTGGGACACAATCATGAAGTGGAACGACATTTATTGGATATTTCAAACTTTTTTAACAAATCAAAAACTGAAAAATTGGGCGTGCAAAATTATTCAGCCCCTTTACTTTCAGTGCAGAAAACTCTCTCCAGAAGTTCAGTGAGGATCTCTGAATGATCCAATGTTGACCTAAATGACTAATAATGATAAATACAATCCACCTGTGTGTAATCAAGTCTCCGTATAAATGCACCTGCACTGTGATAGTCTCAGAGGTCCGTTAAAAGCGCATAGAGCATCATGAAGAACAAGGAACACACCAGGCAGGTCCGAGATACTGTTGTGAAGAAGTTTAAAGTCGGATTTGGATAAAAAAAGATTTCTCAAGCTTGAAACATCCCAAGGAGCACTGTGCAAGCGATAATATTGAAATGGAAGGAGTATCAGACCACTGCAAATCTACCAAGACCTGGCCGTCCCTCTAAACTTTCAGCTCATACAAGGAGAAGACTGTTCAGAGATGCAGCCAAGAGGCCCATGATCACTCAGGATGAACTGCAGAGATCTACAGCTGAGGTGGGAGACTCTGTCCATAGGACAACAATCAGTCGCATATTGCACAAATCTGGCCTTTATGGAAGAGTGGCAAGAAGAAAGACATTTCTTAAAGATATCCATAAAAAGTGTCGTTTAAAGTTTGCCACAAGCCACCTGGGAGACACACCAAACATGTGGAAGAAGGTGCTCTGGTCAGATGAAACCAAAATTGAACTTTTTGGCAACAACGCAAAACGTTATGTTTGGCGTAAAAGCAACACAGCTCATCACCCTGAACACACCATCCCCGCTGTCAAACATGGTGGTGGCAGCATCATGGTTTGGGCCTGCTTTTCTTCAGCATGGACAGGGAAGATGGTTAAAATTGATGGGAAGATGGATGGAGCCAAATACAGGGCCATTCTGGAAGAAAACCTGATGGAGTCTGCAAAAGACCTGAGACTGGGACAGAGATTTGTCTTCCAACAAGACAATGATCCAAAACATAAAGCAAAATCTACAATGGAATGGTTCAAAAATAAACATTTCCAGGTGTTAGAATGGCCAAGTCAAAGTCCAGACCTGAATCCAATCGAGAATCTGTGGAAAGAACTGAAAACTGCTGTTCACAAATGCTCTCCAGCCAACCTCACTGAGCTCGAGCTGTTTTGCAAGGAGGAATGGGAATAAATTTCAGTCTCTCGATGTGCAAAACTGAGAGAGACATACCCCAAGCGACTTACAGCTGTAATCGCAGCAAAAGGTGGCGCTACAAAGTATTAACTTAAGGGGGCTGAATAATTTTGCACGCCCAATTTTTCAGTTTTTGATTTGTTAAAAAGTTTGAAATATCCAATAAATGTCGTTCCACTTCATGATTGTGTCCCACTTGTTTTTGATTCTTCACAAAAAAATACAGTTTTATATCTTTAATGTTTGAAGCCTGAAATGTGGCAAAAGGTCGCAAAGTTCAAGGGGGCCGAATACTTTCGCAAGGCACTGTATATACACATATATATATATATATATATATATAAATAAATAAAAATAAAAAATATAAATATAAATATAAAAAAATATATAAAAATAAATAAAACACACGCTCAGTCAATAGAACATGCAACCTGGCTGGCAACACACACTCGTCCACTTGAGCAGCCCGGCTGACGAGTCACATGCTCCAACGCTGACATTTCCACAGCTCTGCACGGTGGTCACAAAATGTCACTGATCAAGCCTCGGTGGGTTACATCAGGACACTTTACCCATCAGGAAGGGGCTGGTGTTACGGCATCGTGTGTCTCGTTGGAAAGATGTGTCCACCTCCTCTACTGTCGTACACTGATTTACTGGGGTGTCGACGCAGCTGCCGCCTAATTGGCTGAGAATTAAGATATTATAATTGTGCCGCTGTGTCAGGGCTTCCATTAAATCCACGCCACAAAACAGTGTTCAGGGCTTCAATGAAATGGGCCCCCAGGGTATGTCAACACACCAGTAACATTTGGGAGAGGAGAAAGGAGCCAGAGGTGTGGTCAGCGATAGATGGCTGTTCTTGTTCTTTCCGTCTACAGATGGCTGTTATGAATTAGAGAGTTTTGGTTGAAGTGATGGGACTCCTTTGATCTCTTCTTGTTTGCTTCCTTGATAGATTTCCATTTGTTTTGTGTTGGTGCTCGGATACAAATCTGATATATTTCAAAGAGTACTAAAGTACTTAAAGTACTACCAAACGCAATCAATGTGCTGTTCAACGCAATGTGTTTCACTGTCCTGGTACTGTACATCAAATGGTCCTCTTTAAGAACCATCTTGTAAGCGTGTTTTACCTTTGGAACACAGAGGAAAGGAAAAATAACTTGTGGCAAAGTGGTGTCTGTTTACTCTCTATGGAAAAATGTGGGGGGTTTGGTACAACAGCAGAATGTTCCAATTTAACTGACCGAAACATCAGCTGATACAGCAATGTGGAATAGGACTAGCCTGAGAAACAGTTTACAGGAGTATCCATCTCCACTTTGTTAAGCCGGAGGACTGACGACGTACACAGATTAAACAAAACATTAGGAACACCTTCATAATATTGATGCACTCCCCATTACCCTCGGAACAGACTCAATGTGTCTGGGCATGGACTATACGAGGTGTCAAAGGCATTCCACAGGGATGCTGGTCCATGTTGACTGCAATACTTCCCAGAGTTGTCAAAATTGGCTGGATGTCTTTTGGGTGGTGGACCATTCTTGACACTCACGGGAAACTGTCGAGAATGAAAAACCCAGCACCGTGGCAGTTATAGACACAAACCGGCACGGCTCGCAACTACCACCAATACCCCAGTCAAAAGCACTTCAAATCTTTTTCTTGCCCATTCACCCTATGAATGGCACACAACACAATCCATGTCTCAATTGTCGAGGCTTAAACATCCTGTAACCTCCCCTTCATCTACACTGATTAAAGTGGATTTAACAAGTGACATTTTGTATACTCCGTGTCTATTCCATCATTAAATGTGTTAGATCCTGTGCCCTGAAGGACAGTTGCTGTTACTCCTCTTCTCATAACTTGGACTTGGAGAAACAAAGGTCTGTTTACAGTTTTTTACCAAGGGGAACAAACTATTGATAGCAGAGGATATTACAACCTCAAAAAGCACAAGAAAGAGGACTGACACCCATCATCTTAGATGAGGAATCCAATAAAATGGTCAAAAGCCACTCACGAACCCCTCAACCAACCAGTACCAGTTCTCCATGTTTGACAAGTAGTATGGAGCTGCTGCATGGAGTATTGCAGCTTCATCCTTTGTAATGCATTTCCTGTGAATCTGGTGATGTTTTTTCCTCTGTTCAGAGAAATTAGCCATTTGAAGTCACATGCATTATTTAGAGAAAGTACCAAGCTTTGCCCACTAGATGCCACTTACGGAGTACCACTATCCAGTTTTTCAAAGCATAGTGGTTGCATCATGTTATGCGTATGCTTGTAATCATTAAGGACTGGGGAAATTTTCCACACAAAATCCTTGAGGAAAACCTGCCTTAATCTCCCAGCGTCTGGTGAAAAGCAGATTACTTCACCTTTTAGAAGGACAATAACAGAACACACAAGGCCAAATCTACATTGAAGTTGATTACCAAAAAGACAGTGAATGTTCCCGAGTAGCTGAGTTACAG
This sequence comes from Oncorhynchus tshawytscha, assembly GCF_018296145.1. Taxonomy (NCBI): domain Eukaryota; kingdom Metazoa; phylum Chordata; class Actinopteri; order Salmoniformes; family Salmonidae; genus Oncorhynchus; species Oncorhynchus tshawytscha. Next base: position 9,914,092 of record NC_056453.1, read on the forward strand.
TTTTGACTTTAAAAAATAAAAAAAATCTTGAAAATCTATGGCAAGACTTGAAAAATGTTTGTCTAACAATGATCAACAACAAACTTGGAATTTTGAAAATATTGTGTAATCCAGGTGTGCAAAGCTCTTAGACTTACCCAGAAAGACTCACAGCTGCAATCGCTGCAAAAGATTATTATTAGGGATGCACGATATAATCGGAATCGGCTGATATTAGCTAACAATGCCAACATCGGTATCGGCCAGACGTCTAGTTTAACGCCGATGTTAAAAACCGATGTCGGGCCTTCCGGGTGGCGCAGTGGTTAAGGGCACTGTACTGCAGCGCCATCTGTGCCATCAGAGACTCTGGGTTCGCGCCCAGGCTCTGTTGTAACCGGACGCATGACTTTCAACATTCGTCTCTCCCGAGCCTGTACGGGAGTTGTAGCGATGAGACAAAATAGTAGCTACTAAAAACAATTGGATACCACGAAAAAGGGGGTAATATTTTTTTTTTTAAATGATGTCAAAGCTACCTATATAACGTAGGTACACGACGTAATGACACCACGTAAAATGTTACGCTACACGTGTAACACAGCATTCCTAACCTAGCCCACAATGTCTGCTGTGTGGATCGAGCAGTCAACAAGTCAAGCAGTCATTTGAAAGAGTAAGAACATTTCAGCGAGACAACTCAAAGGTGAAATCCATTAAAGCCAAGATAGAACTCATCGCCCTTGACAATCATCCGCTTGTCATGGGTGATGTTGGCTTTCGCCGACTGGTCGGGCACTGGTGCGCTATTTTTCAGATGTAGCCCTACCGGAGTTACACAGTAATAGCGCCACTGCGATCAGCTTCACAACATACATACTATGGAACGCCGTTTGGGTCTTTGCGTGTCATAAAAGATACAGTAGCACTGTACAAAAAAAGTCAGCAAACAGAGATGCAGTTTATTAGACCACTGCGTCCGTATGGGTGTTAACTATTTAACTGTACTAGAATGCTTAGAAGGTCGCAAAAATTGTAAATAGCAGTTATCGGTATTGGGTTTTTTTTGGCAAGGAAAATATCGGTATCAGCCAAAAATGTCATATCGGTGCATCACTAGTTATTATACAGTATTGAACACTTATGTAAATTAGATCTCTATTTAACTTTCAATACATTTGCAAAAAAACATAAAACATGTTCCCAATTTGTCATTATGGGGTACTGTGTGTAGATGGGTGAGATGTATTTAATACAGCCTGAATTCAACAAAATGTGGCATAAGTCAAGAGGTATGAATACTTTGAAGGCACTGTATAAGAGGCAGTTGCCACTATTTTATCGTATAGAAATCAGGTATTTGCTTATAACCTACATGGTGAAATGGTTTAAATAGACAATAAATCACCTATGAATAAGGTAAAAGAGAACCCAGAGTGGGCAGACTCACCTTTGCCATTGTTGTGTGCCAGAGCCTTCTCAATAAAGTCCGCCCCCTCCTCAAAAAAGTTACTGAGGTTGAACTGCGGCTTGTCATTGGCCTGGATGCCATGGTAGGTGATGCCCGAGCCAGCGTAAAAATCTGCATTGGTGTTGACGTGCATAAAGGAGTTGCCTTCCGCCGCATTCAGGATGTGGGTCACGCCCAGCTTCTGCAGACGCATCAGATTCTGGCCCACGAACCTGTGCGATAGAAATAGATAATTCTATGGTTTATGAGGTAGACGTCAGACATTGATTAAGCACAGGGCAGACCCGAGTGCATTGCTTTGGAACACTTTGTTGCTACTCAAGGGGTAGATACAGCAAATAAGCAAATGCTAGACCTACTTTACAGTGGCTGTCAAAGTAAAAACACGCCGTACATGGTTCAACAATACCAGGTTCTAGCAGTTCTGACAAAGTTGTCCCAGACATGCTATTCAAGCAATTGTCATAACACCGTCTCAAAGCCTCTCCTGCTGGTCACCCTAAATGTTCTGAGTAGCCAATGCACGCTCAGAGCATCATTGTGAAAATGTGATGTGTTGGATGCACTTCCTGCTTGTCGATTATCGCACCAAACCTAGGCTACTCCATCTTGCCCAGTCTTAAACCTACACTGTATATACACAAAAGTATGTGGACAGCCCTTCAAATTAGAGGTGACGGCCACTTCAGCCACACCCGTAATCAAGCACACAGCCATGCAATTTCCATAGACAAATATTGGCAGTAAAATGGCCTTACTGAAGAGCTCAGTGACTTTCAACGTGGCACCGTCATAGGATGCCAACAAGTCAGTATGTCAAATTTCTGCGCTAACAGAGTTACCCCGGTGAACTATTAGTGCTGTTATTGTGAAGTGGAAATGTCAGCTTATTGAGAAAGAAATAGCCCAAACAGACTCTGGGACGATAGAGCCCAACAGGTAATTTCATACGAATAGGCTACATACATATATTTTTTTTTATAGCAATGAATCCTTTTCTTCTGCCTGACAATTGGCCAGTGGCAAATTTATTTAATTCGCTTTTCAACAACAGAAATTATGGCCAAAAGCACGCTATTACCGACTAATGGAAACACTGGTCTGCATGGCACTGGGCTCTGAACACTCCCGTCCCCTGGGGGACCACTAACATAGGCAGACATATCCACTGTCTAAAAGTGGCTCCACCAAACTTTACTATGGGGGATAGTAGATTGGCTCAGAGCATCCATAAGGCTTGAATTCTATTGCCAAAATTAGATGGCCTAATTAGCCTACACAGAAATACTATCATTCAAAATAGGCTGCTAAAGCATGATTTGGCCAGAAGTTGATTAGCTTCCCTAGCCTTTAGAAATATATATTTTTTATTGTATTGCCTACATTCGGAAAGGCAGAGCACGCTGCAAATACAAAATAGATACTTGCTGAGTTGCAACTGTCAGCGAAAAGTAGAGGCCTAGCCAGGAATATCACAATATTATTTTGTTTAAATAGCAGGAAACATAGTTTAGAAATTGTTTGTCATGTAGACTGAAGGGGAGTATCTTTGCTATAAGGCCATGGTATCTTTTGTCGGTGTGCTCAACAAATCACCTACGAGGGGGGGGGCTCGTTGACAAGCTCCATTACTGCAGGTATTTTTTTTAAAAAGTTCACTTGTTTTGAAATGTAAAAAAAAATAAAAAATAAAGTCCTTTGATTACAATAATTCCACGACAGGATTCAATAGTCGTCCCCCCAATCTGCAAACAATACCCCCATAATGACAAAGCAAGAACATATTCAGAAGTTTTAGCAAATGTACTTAAAATAAATATGAAATATCACATTTACTGAAGTATTCAGATCCTTTACTCACTACTTTGTTGAAGCACCATTGACAATGATTACAGCCTCAAGTCTTATTGGTTATGATGCTACGAGCTTGGCACACCTGTATTTTGGGAATTTCTCCCATTATTCTCTGCAGATCCTGTCAAGCACTGTCAGGCTGAATGGGGAGCATAGTTGCACAGCTATTTTCAGGTTTCTCCAGAGATGTTCGATCGGGTTCAAGTCCAGGCTCTTGTCCCGAAGCCACTCCTGCGTCATCCTGTTGGAAGGTGAATCTTTGCCCCAGTCTGAGGTCCTGAGCCCTCTGGAGCAGGTTTTCAAAAGCATGATGCTGCCACCACCATACATCACCATAGGGATGGTGCCAGGTTTCCTCCAGACATGACACTTGCCTTTCAGGCCAAAGAGTTCAATCTTGGTCATCAGACCAGATAATCTAGTTTCTCATGGTCTGAAAATCATTCAGGTGCCTGTTGGCAAACTCCAAGCGGGCCATCATGTGCTCTTTACTGAGGAGTGGCTTCCATCTGGTCACTACCATAAAAGATCTGATTGGTAGAGTGCCACAGATATGGTTGTACTTCTGGAAGGTTCTCCCATCTCCACAGAGGAACTCTAGAGCTCTGTCAGAGTGACCATCGGGTTATTGGTCACCTCACTAACCAAGGCCCTTCTCCCCAGATTGCTCAGTTTGGCCAGGCGGCCAGCTCTAGAAGGGTTCTTGGTGGTTCCAAACTTTTTCCACTTAAGAATGTTGGAGGCCAATGTGTTCTTGGGGACCTTCAGCGCTGCAGACATTTTTTGGTACCCTTCCCCAGATCTGTGCCTCGACTAATCCTGTCTCGGAGATCTTTCATTGAATGCAGGTCCCGTTTACTGTATTTAATTTGATCTGGGGGCTTTATCCCATCCCAGAGTGCTCTGCAGTTGGATGAGCATATCATCAGGCTCCAGGCAGAGGTGTGGAGAGGCTGAGTGACCCTGGATGGTTCCCCTGGGACAGAGGGTGAACATGCCTGCACTGCCTCCCACTGCAGGGCTAACTAATAATGAGCCAGTCTGCCACCATCTTAGTTTATGACTAGGGGATGAGGTTGCCCATCTGTCTGGCCTGTTTGCAGGTCAAGGCTACTCTGAGGTGATGGAGCGATGGCTTGAGTACATGAGGCTCAGCCGCTCAGATCTGCTCACATAACCCGATATAGCTACCCTTCGCGCTCCTCCCTTTCTCTCCTGTGTCTACCCTTCTCCATCTCACTGCCATCTACTTTGCTCTCTCACTATTCCCTCAGAGGCTCAGTCTATTCTCGCGAAACCAGTAACATTTCTCTTGTAAAGACAAAGCCTATGTGTAAAGGGGTGAGGATGAATGTGTAACTTTGAGCATGTGTACAGTACATGTTTCAGAGGATGTGCCTGTAAGCACCGAAGTGTACAAATAAAGCATCTACGCGTATGAATGTGTCGTACACCAGTGCCTACCCAAGTGTATGCATACCCGCTTATGTTTGTATGTGTGCGCGCATATAGGTGCATGCACAGGCTGAACTCAGTGCATGGCTAATGCCTTCATGCCCTCCATTTACCTGCCCTGTCCTCCACTCAGTCCTCCTCTGTGCAGCCCCAGACCATGCATTATTAAAACAAGCCCTTACAAAGAACCAAAGTGTGCCGTCAACCAGGGGCTGCCCAGCACTTTTATATTAAAGACTGAGCGGGTGTCGATAAAAGCATTTTAGTGCACCTTCCATTGACTTTTGGCTCCATGGATGGTGTCGTTTGAGAGCGACTCACGCCTCAAGTTTGTGTAATGAGCTTGTCTTGAATCCAGACACTGAGATGCGCAGTGAACGTATCATTCAGGGAGTGTTCCACCATGATAGCAGCCAGGACAAACATACAGTAAGTTTAGACATGTCTGACGCATACTGCCCTAATTTCTGTAAGAATAATTATATTAATCTCCCCTACAGTTATTAAAAGAAACAGACCATTACTATTCATCAGGGAAGTAGTAGCACTTCCTAAAGCCTAGCTGAAGATAGTAGAGCGGGAGGTTTGAAACTATTGTATTACAAAAGGTACAGGTGGGGGACCAAAAAACAGGATCACCTGGATGAAAGAAAGACGACAAGATGACAATTCCCCCACCCAAAAAGTGCATGAGTAGTCTCCCAATAGTCATCTTCGTGTCCCTCATTTCTTTACATTTTTTTAGGTCCACCACTTCTAGGTCTTCTGTCCCAGATATCCCTCAACCTCGATCTTATTCTTCTCTCTGCATCAACAACTACCTGTCCACTCCAAACATCTTGGAAAGAGTACAGAGGTTTCTAATCTTGGTAAAGGCACCATGGCTAGATGCATAATATGCTTAACTGTAGTTGTGTGTTTTAAATCAACTTAAAAATCAAAAACAAAACTATTTATGCTGATGATTATTGGGGATAAACACACTATTCCCATGTGTTTCAATACAAACCGGGCATGATAGGAGTATACTGGGCTTAACTGGAAGCGATTTATGGTGAAAAAAAAAAACAATAGCAAAGTTTACTCTTAAATATTTGGAAACCAATGGTTTGGGGTATAAATATAAACGATAGACAAAAATATTATGCAACATTGTAATATTGATCAATACTATTGTGCATAGAGGGAGTGCTTTGTGCTACTGTACCCTTTAAGGCCACCTGAGATGGTGCATTCGGAAAGTACTCAGACCCCTCGACTTTCCACGTTTCGTTACATTACAGCCTCTTTCTAAAAGGATTAAATCGTTTATTTTCCTTATCTACACACAATCCCATAATGACAAAGCAAAAACAAGTTTAGGAATTTGGCAGCGATTACAACCTTGACACACATGGATTTGGGCAGTTTCGCCAACACTCCACCAAAGGGATGGACTATTAGACCATGAGAAACAAGATTCTCTGGTCCGATTAATATTTTATGTTTTTGAATAATAAGTTCTATATTTGCTTTATGAGTAGTGCGTGACCCTAGGGGGGGCAACACATACATTCTAAGTAATTTCAAATTAAATTTCATAGGCCTAATGCACGGTTCTGACGCCATCTGCCTGGTGGCCAACCTGCTGCTCCCCTCTCTAGTTCGTTATAAAAGATGTGTGTGTTTGTGTTCTCAGAAGTACACCAACTAATGAGTCTCCTACATTCCAAAAATACTGAATCTTAGGAGTTGATTACTAACGGAAGATATATTTTACACTAAATATTTTATACTACATTTATACTAAATGTATTGGTAAGTCACGGTATTTAACACACTAAAGTACTTTGTGTGCAGGCAGGCTGCGCAGAGGCAGATCCGAGCCATTTTGATTGACAGTTCTGGTTGCCTAGTTGACATTAGTTTCGCTTCAGAAGCGTCATTCCTTGACAGCCAAGTAAAATGCCTATTCCAATGGCGCATTTAAGAAGACGTAGTGCAGGCTATCCTTCCAGACAAACATGCCGTATCCAAGGAGCTTTCAAGGATGACTGCGGTAGATGACTTCATTGCCCGGCCCTAGAGGTCATATATACACGTTAATAGAACCATTATTCTGCATTGTGAATAGACATGGAATTTTATGATTTTTTTCTTATCGTTTTAAAAACGACACCCGTAGTGCGTGTCCATTGTTTTGATTGAACAACAGCCAGCTACTCATCAGCTTGAGCTATGGTAGCAACAGCTCTAGCTGACCTACAGTATATCACAGACCATGTGAAGCCACTAGTCTCCGGAGTGGACAGTGGTGTGAGTGGATCTTAGATCGATAAGCAGTCCATACATCTTAATTTTACCTACGCCTTAACTCTGCACTGGAGGATGACGCTTCACAATATGCAAGGTCATATTAAACATTATTTTACTTGTGTAAACCAATAATAAAACTGAGTGAAATATTCCATCTAATTTCCTGTAAGAACAAATGAGATGCACATTTATACTGTGCCGTCTCAAATATCTAATGGGTCTACATTACACATTTTAAAAACAAGGCAAAAACAGCCTTTTGCACAGACACCTCACCCCCTTAACCCAGGGGTGTCAAAATCAGTGTCGGCAGGTTTTTCCCTTTCAATTAAGCCCTAGCCAACCAGGTGTCGGGAGTTAATTACTAATTAGCGACCAGAATCAAGAAAAAGGGAGGTTCGAAAACCAGCAGACACTTGGCCATCCCTGGAACGAGTTTGACAAGTGCCCTAGAGCATGTCTTCCTCTAAGTTTATACAATAGTCAAGACGTCTCGTCAACGTGTTAGCTGGCTCTTGGCCCTGGCATATTCAAAATGATTTTGTTGTAACGGAGGGAATGTGCTTGCTTTCTGTCCTACTCACCTTCTTGCTGCTCTCTAGGCAATGACTGGAGCCAAGTGATGATATCATTATACAGGTTGTGGCCAAAAGTTGAGAATGACACAAGTATTAATTTTCAAAGTCTACTGCCTCAGTTTGTATGATGGCAATTTGCATATACTCCAAATCAAATAAAATGTTATTTGTCACATACACATGGTTAGCAGATGTTAATGCGAGTGTAGCGAAATGCTTGTGCTTCTAGTTCCAACAATGCAGTAATAACCAACAAGTAATCTAACTAACAATTTCAAAACTACTGTCTTATACACAGTGTAAGGGGATAAAGAACATGTACATAAAGATATATGAATGAGTGATGGTACAGAGCAGCATAGGCAAGATACAGTAGATTGTATCGAGTACAGTATATACATATGAGATGAGTATGTAAACAAAGTGGCATAGTTAAAGTGGCTAGTGATACATGTATTACATAAGGATGCAGTAGATGATATAGAGTACAGTATATACGTATGCATATGAGATGAATAATGTAGGGTATGTAACATTATATTAGGTAGCATTGTTTAAAGTGGCTAGTGATATATTTTACATCATTTCCCATCAATTCCCATTATTAAAGTGGCTGGAGTTGAGTCAGTGTCAGTGTGTTGGCAGCAGCCACTCAATGTTAGTGGTGGCTGTTTAACAGTCTGATGGCCTTGAGATAGAAGCTGTTTTTCAGTCTCTCGGTCCCAGCTTTGATGCACCTGTACTGACCTCGCCTTCTGGATGATAGCGGGGTGAACAGGCAGTGGCTCGGGTGGTTGTTGTCCTTGATGATCTTTATGGCCTTCCTGTAACATCGGGTGGTGTAGGTGTCCTGGAGGGCAGGTAGTTTGCCCCCGGTGATGCGTTGTGCAGACCTCACTACCCTCTGGAGAGCCTTACGGTTGTGGGCTGAGCAGTTGCCGTACCAGGCGGTGATGCAGCCCACCAGGATGCTCTCGATTGTGCATCTGTAGAAATTTGTGAGTGCTTTTGGTGACAAGCCGAATTTCTTTAGCCTCCTGAGGTTGAAGAGGCGCTGCTGCGCCTTCTTCACGATGCTGTCTGTGTGAGTGGACCAATTCAGTTTGTCTGTGATGTGTATGCCGAGGAACTTAAAACTTGCTACCCTCTCCACTACTGTTCCATCAATGTGGATAGGGGGGTGTTCCCTCTGCTGTTTCCTGAAGTCCACAATCATCTCCTTAGTTTTGTTGACGTTGAGTGAGAGGTTATTTTCCTGACACCACACTCCGAGGGCCTTCACCTCCTCCCTGTATGCCGTCTTGTCGTTGTTGGTAATCAAGCCTACCACTGTTGTGTCGTCCGCAAACTTGATGATTGAGTTGGAGGCGTGCGTGGCCACGCAGTCGTGGGTGAACAGGGATTACAGGAGAGGGCTCAGAACGCACCCTTGTGGGGCCCCAGTGTTGAGGATCAGCGGGGTGGAGATGTTGTTGCCTACCCTCACCACCTGGGGGCGGCCCGTCAGGAAGTCCAGTACCCAGTTGCACAGGGCGGGGTCGAGACCCAGGGTCTCGAGCTTGATGACAAGCTTGGAGGGTACTATGGTGTTGAATGCCGAGCTGTAGTCGATGAACAGCATTCTCACATAGGTATTCCTCTTGTCCAGATGGGTTAGGGCATATGTGCAGTGTGGTTGAGATTGCATCGTCTGTGGACCTATTTGGGCGGTAAGCAAATTGGAGTGGCTCTAGGGTGTCAGGTAGGGTGGAGGTGATATGGTCCTTGACTAGTCTCTCAAAGCACTTCATGATGACGGAAGTGAGTGCTACGGGGCGGTAGTCGTTTAGCTCAGTTACCTTAGCTTTCTTGGGAACAGGAACAATGTTGGCCCTCTTGAAGCATGTTGGAACAGCAGACTGGTATAGGGATTGATTGAATATGTCCGTAAACACACCGGCCAGCTGGTCTGCGCATGCTCTAAGGGCGCGGCTGGGGATGCCGTCTGGGCCTGCAGCCTTGCGAGGGTTAACACGTTTAAATGTCTTACTCACCTCGGCTGCAGTGAAGGAGAGACCGCATGTTTTCGTTGCAGGCCATGTCAGTGGCACTGTATTGTCCTCAAAGCGGGCAAAAAAGTTATTTAGTCTGCCTGGGAGCAAGACATCCTGGTCCGTGACTGGGCTGGTTTTCTTCTTGTAGTCCGTGATTGACTGTAGACCCTGCCACATACCTCTTGTGTCTGAGCCATTGAATTGAGATTCTACTTTGTCTCTGTACTGGCGCTTAGCTGGTTTGAAAGCCTTGCGGAGGGAATAGCTGCACTGTTTGTATTCGGTCATGTTACCAGTCACCTTGCCCTGATTAAAAGCAGTGGTTCGCGCTTTCAGTTTCACGCGAATGCTGCCATCAATCCACGGTTTCTGGTTAGGGAATGTTTTAATCGTTGCTATGGGAACGACATCTTCAATGCACATTCTAATGAACTCGCACACCGAATCAGCGTATTCGTCAATGTTGTTATCTGACGCAATACGAAACATCTCCCAGTCCATGTGATGGAAGCAGTCTTGGAGTGTGGAGTCAGCTTGGTCAGACCAGCATTGAACAGACCTCAGCATGGGAGCTTCTTTTTTTAGTTTCTGTCTGTAGGCAGGGATCAACAAAATGAGTCGTGGTCAGCTTTTCCGAAAGGAGGGCGGGGCAGGGCCTTATATGCGTCGCGGAAGTTAGAGTAACAATGATCCAAGGTTTTTCCACCCCTGGTTGCGCAATCGATATGCTGATAAAATTTAGGGAGTCTTGTTTTCAGATTAGCCTTGTTAAAATCCTCAGCTACAATGAATGCAGCCTCCGGATAAATGGATTCCAGTTTGCAAAGAGTCAAATAAAGTTCGTTCAGAGCCATAGATGTGTCTGCTTGGGGGGGGATATATACGGCTGTGATTATAATCGAAGAGAATTCTCTTGGTAGATAATGCGGTCGACATTTGATTGTGAGGAATTCTAAATCAGGTGAACAGAAGGATTTGAGTTCCTATATGTTTCTTTCATCACACCATGTCTCGTTAGCCATAAGGCATACGCCCCCGCCCCTCTTCTTACCAGAAAGATGTTTGTTTCTGTCGGCGCGATGCGTGGAGAAACCCGCTGGCTGCACCGCCTCCGATAGCGTCTCTCCAGTGAGCCATGTTTCCGTGAAGCAAAGAACGTTACAGTCTGATGTCCCTCTGGAATGCTACCCTTGCTCGGATTTCATCAACCTTGTTGTCAAGAGACTGGACATTGGCGAGAAGAATGCTAGGGAGTGGTGCACGATGTGCCCGTCTCCGGAGTCTGACCAGAAGACCGCCTCATTTCCCTCTTTTATGGAGTCGTTTTTTTGGGTCGCCGCATAGGATCCATTCCGTTGTCCTGGTTGAAAGGCAGAACACAGGATCCGCTTCGTGAAAATCATATTCTTGGTCGTACTGATGGTGAGTTGACGCTGATCTTATATTCAGTAGTTCTTCGACTGTATGTAATGAAACCTAAGATGACCTGGGGTACTAATGTAAGAAATAAAACGTTAAAAAAAACAAAACACTGCATAGTTTCCTAGGAACGCGAAGCGAGGCGGCCAACTCTGTCGGCGCCGGAAGTTGCGCCAGAATGTTATGAAGAGTGTTCAGATGAATTGCAAAGTCCCTCTTTGCCATACAAATGAACTGAAACCCCCAAAAACATTTCCACTGCATTTCAGCCCTGCCACAAAAGGACCAGCTGACATGTCAGTGATTCTCTCGTTAACACAGGTGTGAGTGTTGACGAAGACAAGGCTGGAGATCACTCTGTCATGCTGATTGAGTGTGAATAACAGACTGGAAGCTTCAAAAGGAGGGTGGTGCTTGAAATCATTGTTCTTCCTCTGTCAACCATGCTTACCTGCAAGGAAACACATGGCATCATCATTGCTTTGTACATAAAGGGCTTCACAGGCAAGGATATTGCTGCCAGTAAGATTGCACCTAAATCAACCATTTATCGGATCATCAAGAATTTCAAGGAGAGCGGTTCAATTGTTGTGAAGGCTTCAGGGCGCCCAAGAAAGTCCAGCAAGCGCCAGGACCGTCTCCTAAAGTTGATTCAGCTGCGGGATCGGGGCACCACCAGTACAGAGCTTGCTCAGGAATGGAAGCAGGCAGGTGTGAGTGCATCTGCACGCACAGTGAGGCAAAGACTTTTGGAGGATGGCCTGGTGGCAGCAAAGACACTTCTTTCCAGGAAAAACATCAGGGACAGACTGATATTCTGCAAAAGATACAGGGATTGGACTGCTGAGGACTGGGGTAAAGTCATTTCCTCTGATGAATCCCCTTTCCGATTGTTTGGGGCATCTGGAAAAAAGCTTGTCCGGAGAAGACAAGGTGAGCACTACCATCAGTCCTGTGTCATGCCAACAGTAAAGCATCCTGAGACCATTCATGTGTGGGGCTGCTTCTCAGCCAAGGGAGTGGGCTCACTCACAATTTTGCCTAAGAACACAGCCATGAATGAAGAATGGTACCAACACATCCTCCGTGAGCAACTTCCCCCAACCATCCAGGAACAGTTCGGTGATGAACAATGCCTTTTCCAACATGATGGAGCACCTTGCCATAAGGCAAAAGTGATAACTAAGTGGCTCAGGGAACAAAACATTGATATTTTGGGTCCATGGCCAGGAAACTCCCCAGATCTTAATCCCATTGAGAACTTGTGGTCAATCAGAGGCAGGTGGACAAACAAAAACCCACAAATTCTGACAAACTCCAAGCATGGATTACGCAAGAATGGGCTGCCATGAGTCAGGATCTGGCCCCGAAGTCAATTGACAGAACGGATTTCAGAGGTCTTGAAAAAGGGTCAACACTGCAAATAGTGAATCTTTGCATCAACTTCATGTAATTGTCAATAAAAGCCTTTGACACTTATGAAATGCTTGTAATTATACTTCAGTGTTACTATGGAATACTGAAGCATAATTACATCTGTCAAAAATATCTAAAGACACTGAAGCAGCAAACTTTGTGAAAATTAATATTTGTGTCATTCTCAATTTTTGGCCACGACTGTGCAATAGAGACTTCCTTCTACAGCATGGGCTTCCTGTACATGGCCCTTTATATATATATATATATATATATATATATGGGTAAAGGGAAAGTAAAGTTATACAATCTACTAGATTGACGTATTCTATATAATAACATTTACATTTTTTGTTAATGCACATGTACTCAATGTGGATTTTTTTCACCCAATACATGTAAACATACCTTATATGGATTGAGAATTATAATATATATATCTTTTTTTTTTACACCTTACTCTGTGTCTAGACTAGGTATTATGCTGTGTTTGTGAGCTGGACTTTGCATTTACATTGGGACCCCCACACCTCCTGCACACACAATCAGCATAAAGGATGCCTAAGAACTGACCTAAGTGGAATGGCAGGCTATAAATTGTAGGGAGTCGGCACATACATCGCCTTTAGTACCCAGTCAACCAACCACAATGGATTTAAAGCCCGCGGAATATCATGACAGACTGGTCTAACCCTCCATCCCCTTTTGTGTGTGTGTGTGTGTGTGTAAAAGGTAAGTGAGACAAAGGGAGGTGAGTAAGGGGGTGATGCCAATGAAAAAGTGTCTCAATGTCGTCAAACAATATGGAATTGTTTCATTTAATAAAAATAGGGCTTCGTATCGCCCTTGAAATACAAACACGAACGTTCAAGAGTGTGCATGAGTCTGTAGAAAATTCACCATTTCCTTCAGAGCAAGAGAGCAACCTCCTCCCTAGATCCTGACTCAGTTCCATTACATATAAGAGTCATCGGACGAAGGCGTCTTCTGTAGGGGGAAGTAATTGTTAAGAGATGCTCGGTCTGAACTTTAAACACATATCGCTTGAGGTATGGTTTTGAAAGCATAAGGACTTTTTCATACCTGCAAGAAATTATTTTCAAAAAACAAAAATGTTCAATTGATACACCTTTATAGGGTTAGGGTTCCCACACGGCCATGTTACAGCATTTAAGGAAATCAGAGGGAAGACAGCTAATAAGCACAAGTAGTTCACTCGATCTGCTTCTCTGAAATGGAAGACATTTTCACTGGTCAAATTATCAGTGATGTGATTAAAGTACTGGGATTTATGTTTCTAGAACCGTACCGCAACCGAGTCAAATTTGGATGGAGTATTTGGCTGTTTTGGCTTTGAGCCAATTCACCCTTAAAAGCTGCAATAAGTAACTTTTTGGGTAACTGACCAAATTCACATAGAAATGTGTGTTATTGATCTGTCACTCATTGAAAGCAAGTCTAAGTAGCAGATCTGTTCTGTGCACCATTTCTATGCTTCCCATTCTTACCTTTTGTTTACTTTAGGTTTTGTACACCAGATTCACACAGCTGTAAATACAATACTTTGGGTTATGGAAAAGATATTACACTGAGGTTTAGATGGTACAATGATTCTCTAGACAATTGTTGCTTGTTCTGTCACAAACTGAAATTAGGCTAACTTAGAATTTTTGCAACCAGGAAATGGCAGTGATTTCTGCATATTGCACCTTTAAAAACAACATGTAAGATTATTGGACTAAGGAGTAACTTTAGACTCCTTTAACCCAATATTGGGCGACCTCCTCCCATGCTCGTGGCAAATATTATGAAGAGATTGCATTCGCCTAAGGCATAAAATACATTACTTGACAAGGTTAGTTCAATCCAATTGAATCCGGAGACACCTTGTCTTGACGATGTTTTTGGAATGGTTTGATTTGGAAAATATTCGTTTAGGGTTTTAAATTGTTGGTGATGTAATTGTATACTAGGGGCTTTCCAACCCAGTTCCTGGATAGTTACTGTTCTGTAGGTTCACTCCAAACCTAATATAGCGCACCTAATTCTAATAATTAGCTCGTTAACAATAATTTAAATTACAACCTCGGGTTGGTGCCCAAACCTACACCAAGTGTAGCTGACCAGGAACAGGGTTGGAGAGTCCTGTTCTATACAATTGTTATACATTAGAAATTGTTCGGCACAACTAACGCACACATTCCTCAGAATTCGCTCAAATAAAAATAACTTACGCGTTACCAACGTATATTCTAGGGAATACCTCGTTGAAATGCTGTGTTGGTAAACTGTAAAATCCGCTGCTGTTTGACAAAAGCTCGTTCAGTTGTTGCAGGGTAACCTCGTCCCCTGGCACGGCGACTTCACCTGGTGGTGGTTGCTGCTTTGCCGGGCTCGATTTTTTCATGGTTCCAGGCTCTCTCTCCGAACTGGCGAACAAACACGTGTCAGACTCTTGAGTCGTGTCAATTTATGATTTTGCAGAATTTTATTCTCCGTTAAGTCATGTTGTGTAACCTACACGGTGTCTGAAACGTACGCTCTCTTCGTTCGCAGACACACCCCAACTCGCCCACAGCGGGTCAGACCCTCGGGATAGGAATTGGTTGACAACACAAGAGTGGCTACCGGAAAATAAGGCAGAGAGGGCACCATTAAAGGGAAAGTAAATCCATTTTTACATGTGGCCTTATTTTCCTTCTTTCTGTGCTAGTTGATTCCCCGCCAAATATATATTTTTTATATATTTAGTTTAATTACAGAGAAAATTGGTATGTCACATTTTGGTGAGTCATCACTTGCCATTGACTATAATGAAATATGCAAATATGTCTAAAGCATCTTAAAACCCTTTTTTCTTTCTTTTTTTCTTAAAAAACATTTAAACACTCCATACCAACTCATATTACATCATAGCTTGTACTAATCAAAGAGTGGAAGACATGTCTCTAAAATGTAGGCGCTTTGGTCTCCTCACTACGACGATCGTGACAGCAGGTCCCTCAAAATACTTTGTGTGTTCGATATCATGGCTTCCAGACTGTTCTGGATCTGGCTGTAGTTGTGGCTTTTGGCCACTTTATGCATATTGGAGTTGCAACGTTATCATTCCATCAAATGCCGTCATCTCTCTCTTCCTCTCTTCCTCTCAAGCATGTATGCATTGAGCGCACACACACTTTCACATATGGGCCTGATTCTGTTGAAGTTCTATATGTATCCAGAGAGGAGCAGCTAATGGATTTACTAACCGAGGAAGTTATTTCGGGTAGGGACGGAACTTATATTTGGCAGAAGTAATCAGGCCTGGGTAGGGCCTGAACGTCATGGGCATGGGTAGGGCTTGGGCTTAACATTTTTGCCTGTGCAGGGCTCTATACATGTGGTGTGTGTGTGACCATGTTTAACTATACTTGTCCCCACAAGAATAGTAAACAAACCCAAATTTGACCAACTGGGGACATTTTGTTAGTCACTTCAAGGGGGATTAGGGTTAAGGTTAGAATTAGTATTAGGGTTAGGAGCTGTGGTTAAGTTTTGGGGTAAGGGTTAGGTTAAGGAAAATAGGATTTGGAATGGATTTAGTGTCCCCACAAGGTTAGTTATACAAATCAAATTGTATTTGTCACTTGCGCCAAATATAACAGGTGTAGACCTTGATTGCTTACTTTACAAGCCCTTAACCAACAATTCCCATTCAAGAAGTTGAGAAAATATTTACTAAATAAATATAAAAATAAAGTAACACAAGAAAATTACATGACAATAACGAGGCTATATACAGGGGGTACCGGTACCGAGTCAATGTGCGGGGGTACAGGTTAGTCGAGGTAACTATTGATTATGCATAGATAATAAGCAGCGAGTAGCAGCAGTGTAAAAACAAAGGGAGGTAGTGTCAATGTCAATAGTCCAGGTGGCCATTTGATTAATTGTTCAGCAGACTTATGGCTTGGGGGTAGAGGCTGTTAAGGAGCCTTTTGGACCTAGACTTGTCGCTCCGGTACCACTTGCCGTGCGGTAGCAGAGAGAACAGTCTATGACTTGGGTGAGTCGTTGACAATTTTTTGTGCCTTCCTCTGACACCGCCTAGTATAGAGGTCCTGGATGACAGGACGCTGGGCCCCAGTGATGTACTGGGCCATACACATTACCCTCTGTAGTGCCTTACGGCCAGATGCCAAGCAGTTGCCATACCAGGCGGTGATGCAACCCATCAGGATGCTCTCAATGGTGCAGCTGTAGAACTTCTTGAGGATCTGGGGACCCATGCCAAATCTTTTCAGTCTCCTGAGGGGGATTAGGTTTTGTCGTGCCCTCTTCACTACTGTCTTGGTGTGCTTCGACCATGTTAGTTTGTTGGTGATGTGGACACCAAGGCACTTGAAGCTCTCAACCTGCTCCACTGCAGCCCCGTCGATGAGAATGAGGGCGTGCTTGGTCTCTGATCTCCTCCCTATAGGCTGTATCATCGTTGTCGGTGACCAGGCCTACCACTGTTGTGTATTCGGCAAATTTAATGATGGTGTTGGAGTCGTGCCTGGCCGTGCAGTCATAAGTGAACAGGGAGTACAGGAGGTGACTGAGCGCGCCCCCCTGATGGGCCCCTGTGTTTCTAATTGAAAGGATGTGGAAACCATTTTGATTCAACCAGTGTGTGCCCAGTGGGTAGACTGTTGTCTCTGCTACCGCACAGCAAGCGGTACCAGTGCATCAAGTCTTAAACCAAAAGGACCCTGAACAGCTTCTACCCCCAAGACTGCTAAATAGATGATCAAATGGCTGGTTGCATCACCGCCTGGTATGGCAACTGCTCGGCCTCCAGCACTACAGATGGTAGTGCAAACGGCCCAATACATCACTGGGGCCAAGCATCCTGGACCGCTATACAAGGCGGTGTCAGAGGAAGACCTAAAAATTGTCAAAGAGTCCAGCCACCCTAGTCATAGACTGTTCACTCTGCTACCACACAGCAAGCGGTACCGGAGTGCCAAGTCTAGGTCCAAGAGGCTTCTAAACAGCTTCTACCCCCAAGCCATAAGACTCCTGAACATCTAGTCAAATGGCTACCCACACCATTTGCAGTGACCTCCCTAACAACCCCTCTCACCCCCTTTTTACACCACTGGTACTCTCTGTTGTCATCTATGCATAGTCACTTTAATAACTCTACCTACAGTTGAAGTCGGAAGTTTACATACAGCTTTGCCAAATACATTTAAACTCAGTTTTTCTGACATTGAGTAAAAATTCCCTGTTGTAGGTCAATTAGGATCACAACTTTATTTTAAGAATGTAAAATGTCAGAATAATAGTAGAGAGAAGGATTTATTTCAGCTTTTATTTCTTTCATCACATTCCCATTCCTCCTGACAGAGCTCGTGTAACTGAGACAGGTTTGTAGGCATCCTTGCTCGCACACGCTTTTCAGTTCTGCCAACAAGTTTTCTATGGGATTGAGGTCAGGGCTTTGTGATGGCCATTCCAATACCTTGACTTTGTTGTGCTTAAGCCATTTCGCCACAACTTTGGAAGTATGCTTGGGGTCATTGTCCATTTGGAAGACCCATTTGCGACCAAGCTTTAACGTCCTGACTGATGTCTTGAGATGTTGCTTCAATATATCCACATCATTTTCTATTTTGTGAAGTGCCCCAGTCCCTCCTGCAGCAAAGCACTCCCACAACATGATGCTTGCCACCCCTGTGCTTCACAGTTGAGATGGTGTTCTTCGGCTTGCAAGCATCCCCCTTTTTCCTCCAAACATAAAAATGGTCATTATGGCCAAACAGTTCTATTTTTGTTTCATCAGACCAGAGGACATATCTCCAAAAAGTCAGATCTTTGTCCCCATGTGCAGTTAGAAACCGTAGTCTGGCTTTTTTATGGCGGTTTTGGAGCAGTGGCTTCTTCCTTGCCTTTCAGGTTATGACGATATAGGAATCGTTTTACTGTGGATATAGATAATAGGTCCTTTGCTGTTGCTCTGTGATTGATTTACACTTTCCGCACCAAAGCACGTTCATCTCTAGGAGACAGAACACGTCTCCTTCCTGAGCGGTATGGCGGCTGTGTGGTCCCATAGTGTTTATAGTTGCATACTATTGTTTGTACAGATGAACATGGTGCCTTCAGGTGTTTGGAATTTGCTCCCAAGGATGAACCATCTTTTCTGAGGTCTTGGTTCATTTCTTTTGATTTTCCCATGATGTCAAGCAAAGAGACACTGAGTTTGAAGGTAGGCATTGAAATATATCCACAGGTACACCTCCAATTGACTCAAATTATGTCAATTAGCCTATCAGAAGTTTCTAAAGCCATGACATAATCTTCTGAAATTTTCCAAGCTGTTTAAAGGCACAGTCAACTTAGGGTATGTAAACTTCTGACCCACTGGAATTGTGATACAATTAATTATAAGTTAAATAATCTGTCTGTAAACAATTGTTGGAAAAATTACTTGTGTCATGCACAAAGTAGATGTCCTAACCGACTTGCCAAAACTATAGTTTGTTTACAATACATTTGTGGAGTGGTTGAAAAACGAGTTTTAATGACCTAAATGTATGTAAACTTCCGACTTCAACTATACTACCTCAAATAACCGGTGTCCCCGCACATTGACTCTGTATCGGTACCCCCCTCTATATAGTCTCACTATTGTTATTTCACTACTACTCTTTAATTACTTGTTACTTTTATCTCTTATTCTTATCTGTATTTTTTGTTTTTTAACTGCATTGTTGGATACACCTGTTGTATTCGGCACATGTGACTAATAAAATGTGGTTTGATTGGAATAAAGGTGTGTGCCCAGTGGGTATGGCTTGGGTGGATGGAGTCTTTGACACTTTTTTGGGCCTTCCTCTAACACGGCCCTGGTATAGAGGTGGCAGGGAGCTCGGCCCCAGTGATGTTTTTTATTTTTATTTTATTTTATTTCACCTTTATTTAACCAGGTAGGCTAGTTGAGAACAAGTTCTCATTTGCAACTGCGACCTGGCCAAGATAAAGCATAGCAGTGTGAGCAGACAACACAGAGTTACACATGGAATAAACAATTAACAAGTCAATAACACAGTAGAAAACAAAGGGGGGAGTCTATATACAATGTGTGCAAAAGGCATGAGGATGTAGGCGAATAATTACAATTTTGCAGATTAACACTGGAGTGATAAATGATCAGATGGTCATGTACAGGTAGAGATATTGGTGTGCAAAAGAGCAGAAAAGTAAATAAATAAAAACAGTATGGGGATGAGGTAGGTGAAAATGGGTGGGCTATTTACCAATAGATTATGTACAGCTGCAGCGATCGGTTAGCTGCTCAGATAGCTGATGTTTGAAGTTGGTGAGGGAGATAAAAGTCTCCAACTTCAGCGATTTTTGCAATTCGTTCTGGGCTGTACTCACCACCCTCTAAGATACAAGAGTATCTGTTGTAAGGCATATAGTAAATGTGGTACAGGTGAGTCTAAAACTGTTTTTGTGTACACTCCAAACTAAATTCTCATCACTTCAGGCCCAGACATTTACGAACCAGTAGGGGTCACTCTCCCCTATGCAAAAGAACAAAAACAACAACCCAAACCACAGTACCACTTCATTCTGGAGACCATAGATACTGTCCAATCATCCAGACACTCGGTGCTGTACTCTATCATTATATGCATCCTCTTTATATGTTTATCCGGTTGTCATGCATATAAGTATGGGGTGATTGTTTTGCCTATCCCCCATTCATATCAAAATCAGTGCATCCCAATGAATAAGAAACCATTGCCTTTCCCTTCGTCACAGTGGTCCATCATTTCATCTTGCTTCTCAACAATACCTAATTCCATGATCCATGATTAATATACAACCATCAGCCTGTATAGGCAGCTTGATCACACATGACTATAGAATTAGCTTACTGCTATGAATGCTTTGAAACTATGTAAGGTTATGTATAATAGTACACATTTTGCAAAGCATGTGTAAAATGCATGATGAAAGTACCCCTCCTGTGTGTGTGTGTGTATGCTACTCTGTTTGAAGGGTCTGCTCACCATTTTGTTTTCTGCCCCCTGACCAACAGACCCATTGTGTCTGTCGTCTGTTGGTTAGGTGGCAAAAAACGATTGACCTTTTCTTGTTCAGACACAGGTGTACGTTTTTTTTATTCGGTCAAAGATTGGTTTACTCTTTCATTTTTTTTTATTGTTCAAGACATATCAAAGACTTTTACAGATAGGCCACCAGTCATTTCAAAAGAAAAAGTGGTTCCTTCATTGTAAGCCTTTGTAACGGCTGTCGTCGGTGGAAGAAGGTGAGGACCAAGGTGCAGCGTGGTAAGTGTTCATGGTTTTTAATAATACTCAAACTGAACAACAACAAAAAACGAAACAGTTCTGTCTGGTACAAACACACAAAGACTGAAAACAACCACCCACAAAACACAATTGAAAACAGGCTACCTAAATATGGTTCTCAATCAGGGACAACGATTGACAGCTGCCTCTGATTGAGAACCATACCAGGCCAAACACAGAAATAGAAAATCATAGAAAAACTAACATAGACAACCCGAACTAAGGTCAGAACGTGACAGCCTTATATAACGACCCACAAAAATAGAAAAAGAGGGGGAAAACGGTTGAATCAACACAGCATGTGTATCGTGTAAATAGGATGGGGACGATCAGAGAGTGACGTCACAGCAACGGGAGATGACGGTCTACTATTATTCAGACCATTCAAAATGTTGCATGCAGAAACCTGCTGGGACCTGCTTGTGCCTTTGCCAGTGGTTCATACCAGTTCACCACAAGTGACTCCTAGAATCATAAAGAGTCATCAATGGTGTGTTGTACTACATACGCAGGAAGGATATTGGCCTCCAGTTATTGACTTTCGTTTCTATAAGAGAGGAATTATTCTGGTTGTTAATGTCCACCCACACGACTGAGAGTCGAATGAGGATCATATTGCTCCTAGCCTTATTCCCTGCACTAAAGCTAAATTATTAACATTACAAGTCCAGGCAAAAAATGTTTTTATTTAATACCATCTATATTAGTCAGACATCGCATATTGAGTTAACTGCTTCTCTTTTATAGGGTAGATTTTCATTGTTTTATAATATGGAACACGGTTTTTGTGTCATATATAGGCTAATATCTAGCTAGTGCCTGAAAGGATAAGATGACTCAATTTGGGCATTTGACATTGACATTTGGATAGAGTTTACAGCATTCGCTAGGCAACAAAGTACATAAATGGCATCAGCAAACCGGCTTGTTTGTGGAAAGGGTTTCTAGCATTTTCTGCAATGCGATTTACTACCCCTTTGTCAACGTGGCTGAACAATGGCCCTGTTTTCCACCCCTGACTAGTTCTAATGTTATTTCAACCATCAGGTGATTATCACAGCAGCCCAGTGTTGCCAAGTAGTCTCTGTTTGTGAGTAATCAAATATTGACCCCAGCAAAAGTGAATGTGGGAGTGTGGGTAGTAACAAGGCAAACTCTTTATCTAAGCTGACAATGGGTTGCTGTCAACTCCTAGGATAGGGGAGTGGATTTAAATAATGTCATGCAGGCATACAGTCAAAAGTTTGGACACACATATTCATTCAAGGGTTTTTCTTTATTTTTACTATTTTCTACATTGTAGAATAATAATGAAGACATCAAAACTATGAAATAACACATATGGAATCATGTAGTAACCATAAAAGTGTTAAACAAATCAAAATTTGATTTTAGATTCTTCAAAGTAGCCACCCTTTGCCTTGATGACAACTTTTCACACTCTTGGCAGTCTCTCAACCAGCTTCACCTGGAATGCTTTTCCAACAGTCTTGAAGGAGTTCCCACATATGCTGAGCACTTGTTAGTTGCTTTTACTTCACTCTGCGGTCCAACTCATCCCAAACCATCTCAATTGGGTTGAGGTCGGGTGATTGTGGAGGCCAGGTCATCTGATGCAGCACTCCATCACTCTCCTTCTTGGTCAAATAGCCCTTACACAGCCTGGAGGTGTGTTGGGTCATTGTCCTGTAGAAAAACAAATGATAGTCCCACTAAGCGCAAACCAAATGGGATGGCGTATCACAGCAGAATGCTATGGTAGCCATGCTGGTTAAGTGTGCCTTGAATTCTAAATAAATCACAGACAGTTTCACCAGCAAAGCACCCTCACACATCACACCTCCTCCTCCATGCTTCACGGTGGTAACCACACATGGGGAGATCATCAATTCACCTATTCTGCGTCTTACAAAGACACGATGGTCTCAAATTTGGACTCTGGAATTTGGAATTTGTCCATTCCTTGTGCTTCTTGGCCCAAGCAAGTCTCTTCTTATTATTGGTGTCCTTTAGTAGCGGTTTCTTTTGAGATGTGTCTGTTACTTGAACTCTGTGAAGCATTTATTTGGGCTGTAATCTGAGGTTCAGTTGACTCTAATGAATTTATCCTCAAATGTCCATTGATTGAGAGGGGTTGGGTTAAATATGAAAGACACATTTCAATTGAAGGCATTCAGTTGTACAACTGACTAGGTATCCCCTTTTTCCTTTCCCTTTCCATCAACATTTTTATTTGCTTTTATAAGAGCCTAATGCTTGTTGTTCTATTTGTTGTATGTCTACTTGTGCAACAGAGTGGTGTAAAAGGCATTGCATGGTGTCCCCCTAGCTTTTCTAACTCCCATAGCATTTTATCTTGGACAAAGTGATTGTCACATCCAAAATAATTCATAGGATTTAATGACGTTTTCACTCTTTCCATGTAAGTTCCATTGCGATTGTCAGTCATTCTGAAAATAAGCCGGCCATGTTGCAAAGTTCTATGATCCACTGGACTTACATTTGAACACTGGACCGACTAGGAGCAAAGCTGCAATGCGTTGTTTTGTTTCCCTTTTTCATTCGTGATCTCCATCTGTGACCTCTAGGCATTCATTTCACAGTACCTCTGGTCTATGCAGTAGGATTGGGTGTGTTAAATATAGGCCATCACACCATCGCTGTGACTAAGAATAAGACTGGAGTGGGTCAAAGGGAAAGAGAGACAGCTAGACAGCTAGCTCAGACAAGGGTTCTGAGTGTGTGTGGCTTAATGGTTTTAAAGAAAGATTAGGCTACCTGGCCAAAACACCACACCACCACACACCTCAGAAGCACCCACATCATCAACAGCAGCCCCAGGGCCAGGCAGGCGTCTCAGACCGACTCAAGGAGGTTTACTACCATAGCCCTATTTTGGAATGGTTCAGTGCCAGTTCTATCTATAGCTCAGCAAGTTAATCACAATTAGGATTGGCAAGATGTATCAAAACGGGAGCCTGAACAGAAAGTGGATCACTGAGCCTGGTGTGATTTTCTGCTAATTCCGTCCATAACACTGTTTGATGGGGCTGTTGTGCGAAGTCTGACCATAACTATCAGTAGGTCTATCTGAAGCAGGGCTCTGGTGTGGTGACACATATTCAATGCTAACAGCCGCTCTTGGGCCAGAATCGACATGAATGGGTCACACTTTTGGCGGATTGGCGAAAATATTCATATAAACCCTCTCATCATAGGCAATTGGAAGAAAATACGCAAAAAAATTGGACTGAGGATTTGGTGTCTTGAGATTAAGGCTTAGTTCAGATTCAATTCTGTTTACCAGGGAAAGATCAGGAGACGAAATCTCAGGGCCTGTCATTTCCTGGAGGGTTGTAGCCACTGCATAGTAGTAAAGTACAAAGTAAATTACTACAAGACGTGCAATGTAGCCTATTCTTAGTTGAGAGAAAATAACCAATTAACCAAAGAAGCTGTCCTTCACTGCATAGAACAAATGATGAATGCATACTTCTATACTTAATTATGTAATATTCCTCATAGCCAATATCAGTCAACCATGTACATTCATTATGTGAAGCCTACTCTCAGCCCAGCAGTGGTTCTACACCAGCCATTCAATGAGGGCCCTCGTTCTGTAGAAACTCTGTTCTGTTTGCTCAGGTACCTGCTCCTCTCCCTCTGTGCCTTTGTGCCTCTGTGCCTGTGTGTACATGTGTGTGTGCATGTGTGTGCGTGCATGTATGTGTGTTTGTGTGTGCGTGTGTGCATGTGTGTGTGCGTGTGTGTGTGCATGTGTGTGCGTGCATGTATGTGTGTGTGTGTGTGTGTGTGTGTGTGTGTGTGCATGTGTGTGCGTGTGTGCATACTGTAACCTTGAGAGAACACATGCTCGGAGTGTCCGGGAGCGCATGTGCTATCTTTAGCTTTTGTAGATGGTTTTCTACTGGCCTCTTCCTCCTCTACTCCTCCTGCTCCATCTCTTCTCCCTTTAGCCCACATTACCCACTCACTGCAAACAAGACTGAACTGTTACCGGGCAGATTAGCAGAAAAAAAACACTTATGAGGGAAAACACGTGCCACATGTTTGTTTTTGATGCAGAGTGAAATAAACGTCACTCGCACTCGCACTCGCTGATTCCTGCCAGCCGGCATCTGTCAGGCCTGGGCAGAGGATATACTGTACGCTGAAGTATCCACTGGCTCTGCACATGCTGAATACATTTGTTTCACACGAGCAGTGGTGAGGGTGTGGAATGCAGAATGCTGGGACCTCTATATCTTCTGGCTGATAGTATGCTGTGTGATGCCAAAGGGATTGCCTGCAAGAGCTTTATCCTACAGCCTGAATATATTTGCTGTAACTATACATAGACTAGAATAATGCCTGTGATTTAGCTTACTGGCTCACTGTGGGCGACATGGTTACTTTGCCCTTTTGTGACTATTCCATTGGTTCTTGTATGCAAGACAAGTTGAATCAAGGTCTTTGAAGAACATTTTTGACCCTTGTCTAGTCCATGAATAGCTTGCTCACTCATATTGATCTGTGTAATACGTCTGTGCGGGTGTACCAACGGGGGATTGAGGGTATAACCGGGTCAGGCACTCCAGCCACGTTTTAGAGAGAGGTGTAACAGAGCCAGGGTTACACTGTTAGGTCAGATGCCATGAAGCCTTATCATTGGTAGGCTGCACCTAAGTGGCTTCCTTTCAGGCATCTATTGAGGTCTCTGGGGCACGTGATGCAAGAATAATCTGAGGTGCAGATGTACAATCTTAATTTGATCACTCCTGCACGGCATGAAATCCAAACATGTAGTGTGTTCAAAGTTTTTTTTAAAGCTTCTAAAGTTGGTCATTTTAACTTTAAAATGTCCGTCTTGATTTGCCCTAACTAAAACAAAATGTTCATGAATTAAATCAAATCAAATCAAATCAAATCAAATTTTATTTGTCACATACACATGGTTAGCAGATGTTAATGCGAGTGTAGCGAAATGCTTGTGCTTCTAGTTCCGACAATGCAGTAATAACGAGCAAGTAATCTAACTAACAATTCCAAAAAAAACTACTGTCATACACAGTGTAAGGGGATAAAGAATATGTACATAAGGATATATGAATGAGTGATGGTACAGAGCAGCATAGGCAAGATACAGTAGATGATATCGAGTACAGTATATACATATGAGATAAGTATGTAAACCAAGTGGCATAGTTAAAGTGGCTAGTGATACATGTATTACATAAGGATGCAGTCGATGATATAGAGTACAGTATCAACGTATGCATATGAGATGAACAATGTAGGGTAAGTAACATTATATAAGGTAGCATTGTTTAAAGTGGCTAGTGATATATTTACATCATTTCCCATCAATTCCCATGATTAAAGTGGCTGGAGTAGAGTCAGTGTCATTGACAGTGTGTTGGCAGTAGCCACTCAATGTTAGTGGTGGCTGTTTAACAGTCTGATGGCCTTGAGATAGAAGCTGTTTTTCAGTCTCTCGGTCCCAGCTTTGATGCACCTGTACTGACCTCGCCTTCTGGATGGCAGCGGGGTGAACAGGCAGTGGCTCGGGTGGTTGATGTCCTTGATGATCTTTATGGCCTTCCTGTAGCATCGGGTGGTGTAGGTGTCCTGGAGGGCAGGTAGTTTGCCCCCGGTGATGCGTTGTGCAGACCTCACTACCCTCTGGAGAGCCTTACGGTTGAGGGCGGTGCAGTTGCCATACCAGGCGGTGATACAGCCCGCCAGGATGCTCTCGATTGTGCATCTGTAGAAGTTTGTGAGTGCTTTTGGTGACAAGCCGAATTTCTTCAGCCTCCTGAGGTTGAAGAGGCGCTGCTGCGCCTTCCTCACGATGCTGTCTGTGTGAGTGGACCAATTCAGTTTGTCTGTGATGTGTATGCCGAGGAACTTAAAACTTGCTACCCTCTCCACTACTGTTCCATCGATGTGGATGGGGGGTGTTCCCTCTGCTGTTTCCTGAAGTCCACAATCATCTCCTTAGTTTTGTTGACGTTGAGTGTGAGGTTATTTTCCTGACACCACACTCCGAGGGCCCTCACCTCCTCCCTGTAGGCCGTCTCGTCGTTGTTGGTAATCAAGCCTACCACTGTTGTGTCGTCCGCAAACTTGATGATTGAGTTGGAGGCGTGCATGGCCACGCAGTCGTGGGTGAACAGGGAGTACAGGAGAGGGCTCAGAACGCACCCTTGTGGGGCCCCAGTGTTGAGGATCAGCGGGGAGGAGATGATGTTGCCTACCCTCACCACCTGGGGGCGGCCCGTCAGGAAGTCCAGTACCCAGTTGCACAGGGCGGGGTCGAGACCCAGGGTCTCGAGCTTGATGACGAGCTTGGAGGGTACTATGGTGTTGAATGCCGAGCTGTAGTCGATGAACAGCATTCTCACATAGGTATTCCTCTTGTCCAGATGGGTTAGGGCAGTGTGCAGTGTGGTTGAGATTGCATCGTCTGTGGACCTATTTGGGCGGTAAGCAAATTGGAGTGGGTCAAGGGTGTCAGGTAGGGTGGAGGTGATATGGTCCTTGACTAGTCTCTCAAAGCACTTCATGATGACGGATGTGAGTGCTACGGGCGGTAGTCGTTTAGCTCAGTTACCTTAGCTTTCTTGGGAACAGGAACAATGGTGGCCCTCTTGAAGCATGTGGGAACAGCAGACTGGTATAGGGATTGATTGAATATGTCCGTAAACACACCGGCCAGCTGGTCTGCGCATGCTCTGAGGGCGCGGCTGGGGATGCCGTCTGGGCCTGCAGCCTTGCGAGGGTTAACACGTTTAAATGTCTTACTCACTTCGGCTGCAGTGAAGGAGAGACCGCATGTTTCCGTTGCAGGCCGTGTCAGTGGCACTGTATTGTCCTCAAAGCGGGCAAAAAGTTATTTAGTCTGCCTGGGAGCAAGACATCCTGGTCCGTGACTGGGCTGGGTTTCTTCCTGTAGTCCGTGATTGACTGTAGACCCTGCCACATACCTCTTGTGTCTGAGCCGTTGAATTGAGATTCTACTTTGTCTCTGTACTGGCGCTTAGCTTGTTTGATAGCCTTGCGGAGGGAATAGCTGCACTGTTTGTATTCAGCCATGTTACCAGACACCTTGCCCTGATTAAAAGCAGTGGTTCGTGCCTTCAGTTTCACACGAATGCTGCCATCAATCCACGGTTTCTGGTTAGGGAATGTTTTAATCGTTGCTATGGGAACGACATCTTCAACGCAAGTTCTAATGAACTCGCACACCGTATCAGCGTATTCGTCAATGTTGTTGTCTGACGCAATACGAAACATCTCCCAGTCCACGTGATGGAAGCAGTCTTGGAGTGTGGAGTCAGCTTGGTCGGACCAGCGTTGGACAGACCTCAGCGTGGGAGCTTCTTGTTTTAGTTTCTGTCTGTAGGCAGGGATCAACAAAATGGAGTCGTGGTCAGCGTTTCCGAAAGGGGGCGGGGCAGGGCCTTATATGCGTCGCGGAAGTTAGAGTAACAATGATCCAGGGTCTTTCCACCCCTGGTTGCGCAATCGATATGCTGATAAAATTTAGGGAGTCTTGTTTTCAGATTAGCCTTGTTAAAATCCCCAGCTACAATGAATGCAGCCTCCGGATAAATCGTTTCCAGTTTGCAGAGAGTTAAATAAAGTTCGTTCAGAGCCATCGATGTGTCTGCTTGGGGGGGATATATACGGCTGTGATTATAATCGAAGAGAATTCTCTTGGTAGATAATGCGGTCTACATTTGATTGTGAGGAATTCTAAATCAGGTGAACAGAAGGATTTGAGTTCCTGTATGTTTCTTTCATCACACCATGTCACGTTGGCCATAAGACATACGCCCCCGCCCCTCTTCTTACCAGAAAGATGTTTGTTTCTGTCGGCGCGATGCGTGGAGAAACCCGCTGGCTGCACCGCTTCGGATTGCGTCTCTCCAGTTAGCCATGTTTCCGTGAAGCAGAGAACGTTACAGTCTCTGATGTCCCTCTGGAATGCTACCCTTGCTCGGATTTCATCAACCTTGTTGTCAAGAGACTGGACATTGGCAAGAAGAATGCTAGGGAGTGGTGCACGATGTGCCCGTCTCCGGAGTCTGACCAGAAGACCGCTTCGTTTCCCTCTTTTTCTGAGTCGTTTTTTTTTTTGGTCGCTGCATGTGATCCACTCGGTTACACTGGTTGTAAGGCAGAACACAGGGTCCGCGTCGCGAAAAACATATTCTTGGTCGTACTGATGGTGAGTTGACGCTGATCTTATATTCAGTAGTTCTTGTCGGCTGTATGTAAAGAAACCTAAGATGACCTGGGGTACTAGTGTAAGAAATAACACGTAAAAAAACAAAAAACTGCATAGTTTCCTAGGAACGCGAAGCGAGGCGGCCATCTCTGTCGGCGCCGGAAATCAAAATTATAATCCACATAACAATTCATATTTCCTGTTGCTGCAGGATTATGTTCCTGCTGTAGCAAGCTGGTTCAAATTACGATACAGCATCTGTATATGGGTAAGCTGATTCATTTCCCATGTCCCCCTTTCTCGGTTCAGACCTGACTGTATGATATACAGTAAGTACAGTATTTCAGATGGTTATCAGAATGTGTGTTACGAGAGTTACAAGAGTTTACGAGAGTTTACCCACTGGGCACAGATGTCAGTTCAACATCTATTTTTTATTTACATTGAATTATTTACATGTTGAATTGTAAACTAATGTGAATTCAACATGAAATCAACTAAAACATTCACCATGTCATTGGATTTAGGTTATAAATTTCCCTACGTTGATGACATTTTGCAAATTCAATCAGTTTCCCACGTTGATTCAACGTCATGACATAGATTTTTTTTTTTTTAAATGATGTGGAAGCAACGTTGATTCAACCATTTTTTCCCCAGTGGGTAGCATCACTTTCCCCTGAGCTACATAACTTTTTTTTCATGTAATGTATAGACTTTGACATCCATTTGGATATAACTATTCACAAAGAGCAAAGCACGATATCCATTCTTGATGTGAGAATGACCCAATAACTATTTAGTCCCTTGTTTAAAGGTCCCGCACAGTCACCCTATTTCCTAAGTAAAAATAGCCATTGAATGACCAAAACATCCCTCGTGGTATTTTTACGCTATTAAAATGCTCAGACTTGAAGAAATGTTCCCTTTTCTCTCATCTCTAACTATCAGGAAGCATAAAAGAACAGGCTAAGTGGGCGGGGAGCTTATATTCATGAGCTCGCCTTGACTGACAGCTCTTTGAAACACCTTGTGGTCATTGCCAGGTAACAAGGTAAACAATGGTCATGGACCGTTGGAAGAGCAGCAATACACATTTGATTATCTATTGTTTTGTAACTAATTACAGAATACAGTTCACTGACACACTTCTTCACACTAATTAGTCAAGCCTGAGTTACCTTGGAAGCTTAGACATTTATTTTATTGAACCTTTATTTAACTAGGCAAGTCAGTTAAGAACAAATTCCTATTTACAATGAAGGCCTAACCCGGCCAAACCCTAACCCGGACGTCACTGGGCCAATTGTATGCCGCCCTATGGGACTCCCAATCACAGCCAGTTGTAATACAGCCTGGAATCGAACCAGGGTCTGTAGTGACACCTCTAGCACTGAGATGCAGTGCCTTAGACCCGCTGTGCCACTCGGGAGCCCACAAAATATATATAGCTTCCCCGCATAAGGGAATGTACATGAAAACAGCATGCAATAAGTGTACTGGACAATGTATTGGTGCCTCTGCATTAGCATTGTAAATGACAGTATGATCTGAATTTGATGTATCGATCAACATGAACATTCATGTTAAATAAAGGTGAGAAATAATGGGGAGACATCATTTGACATAATAATTAGATCCATAAGCCTAATCTAGGCCGGACCCACTGATTCGTACAATTTGTAACACTCATCTCCCATCCGAATGCTTGAATAAAACGATACAAAGTAACAAAATGTGATATCATATCACGTAAAAGTGAATTGCTTAGGCTTTAGGAAATGCAACCAACTACAAAGATTGATGGGGAGGGGAGCGAGAGAGGAGCGGGACCCGTGTAACCCGGTTCAATCAAGTAGGCTTCAGTCACCCACTTGGCTTCAGTCATCTCCAAGATTGAAGTGGGAGACAAATCCAGCTATGGCCTCCTCCTTGTCAGGCCTCTCACACCGGGCAGACAGGGGTCCTGGGAAGGACCGCGCACACAGCTTCCCCACATACAGCCGTGGCTCAAGGGGGACCTCGTTGAAGAGGAGATCCAGGACCCTGTCTACGTAGCATGTAATGTTTTTGAAAAAGGAAATGTTTGTTAAAGGGGTAGAACATTTTATTTCATTTGATTTACTGTTCTGAGTTATGATGCTAACAATTCTTAGTGATCTACAATGTGTTTTTCTGGTGTTTCATAAGTACTCAATTTGAAATATGCAATATTTGGTTGTGTACTTGTTTGTATGTGAAACTCCCCAATGTTTGTACTTGACATTTTTGTGTACTTGAAATGCTCACTTGATGCATATTTGAAATGAATAACTATGACTTCATTTTGTATCGCCTCATTCCTGCTGCGGTGGTTGCTTGCCTGCGGTTGGTGTGTCATTGAAACGCATAGATGCTAGGTGTAGCCTAAAATTCTAAGGGTTTGTTTAGGGAAAATTATACTACTGTAGTCACTGCGCATTACAGATTATGAAAAACACGTTTTTGCGACGTAATAAACCTGCACAGCATTCCAAAGCAGGAAAAAAAAAAAACTTTCTTGGGCGTAAACCTAAGAATAAGGCTGTGGAAGCTTTCCAGGGCAGAAGTCTGGTGTACAGGGCTCAGTTTGGCAACATCCTTCAGTAAATGCTTGTTGAGCAGCTGCTTCTCCAGCTTGAACACTGGTTTGGTTGCTAGAATAGAAGTGAGAAGTATTAAATATCTGAAAAAGTCACGCAGAGTTGATGATCATTTCTTATATTACGGTACATACTATATCAGCCATTTGTTGGTGCTTCTGGTGCCTGGAGGCACTCCGGGAAGAGAGGATTGTCACGTGTGTGGACATTCTGCAGGTGACTGAAAAGCGATGTCCACCTGGCCAACCTCTCTTCCTCACTTGCTCCAGGACTCGCCGACCAGTAGAGGTGGTTGGTGATGCTCTGCACCCGTTTTTTCCACCTTCAGACATTCCTTGTCCTTGGCTGCGACCTCCACTTTCCCTGAGCTACCTGATAATGTAGAATTCACAATAAAAATACAAAGGAAGTATTGATTTGATCAAATATAAAATCATGTTTCTTTTATGTTTTTGGGGTAGGCTTGCTTAAGTTCGATGGGTGAGCAGACTTGGCACTTTTGGAATGATTGCCATTGTACCAGTCTAGCTAAATCAATCTTTTATATGACTTCTTACCTTTTGTTGCATACAAGGGATCATAGAAGTGGATGATCCCAGGGTACAATTTCTGGATCTGGGGATACCGATCCATGATCATAGTTGCGATCCTCCCATTGGACAATCTTATTGCTCTTTTTAAAAGGGAAATTCAAGTGAGTGTTTGTGATAAAGAACACCTGGTCAGATAACAAATACCTGTGACAGGGGTGGGCAACTTCACTATATTAGGATGGGTGTTGTCAACGCAAGGCATTTGTTCCAGACCATCAGCCACCAGACAAATTATCAAACCGATCATCAACACATGATATTATGGAATAAAGACTAACTTGTACAAGCTGGACATCCACAATCTTGGAAGTTTCAAGGTCCATCACAGAGTATGACCCAAACTTTGGTTATGTTTTCACAACCACCACCAGACACACCTACTTGTTGAAACATTGCTAGCCACAGTAAATCACCATAAGAAGAAGAGCAATCTTGGGGTTATGCATACCCTACCCGAACGCACTGGGGATTCCGCCCTCATGTCTACTTCAGTGGCAACTCCTCCCTCCCTCTGTGGCATGGACCGAATCAGCTATGCCTGCTCTGTGTGATAAATACAAATGATGGTAGCTGCAAATCATCCTCATGCCCACAGCTGTCAGCATCTGTAAAGACATTATGGTTGAGTACATGGTTTTGAAACGAATTGGCAATTGAACAGCAGAATATATCCCAGTATGTGCCTTTAACTTGCCTTCTTTGTCTGGATAAAAGATGACCCAGTGAGGTATATGGCAGCAGAGAGGTGGAAGTTTCCTGCTGGGATGCTATGACTCAATAAATCTCCCAACACTCAAAAAGTATCCAGACTCAAAATCCATTTCAAATTATGATCATATTTAGGCTACTTTATCCCAGTTATCAATCATTGAAATAATATTCTGTGGATGAATCTACATTCTGACAGTATGAGTTCAGAAAACAGCCCCGCAGAAAAAGGTCATATCAGAAATTATTAGAGTAACTCTCTCCCGTCACTGTGGTCCCTTTTATGGACAACCTCTCCAAGCATGATGGAGGAGAGGATCAAAGGTCTATCCACTTAGATCTTCTCCTCCAAGGAGCAATGATATTGAGATGAGGAGTTGAGGACACATCGATGGGAGTAAGTAAGTATTTTATATCTAGTGAAGTGAGGTGTAGAGACATTCAGAGCAGTGTCACAACCAGTCCCAATTCACTCCCTAACACTTCCACTTAGCCCTTAACAACAAGTTGATAGAAGCTCCACTAGTACTTATAACTATACACACAATTGACATCTGTAAACATTGAAGGGGAGGGATTGGGACTGGCAGTTCACCTTCTAATACCAAGGCCATGGTAGAGTATAATGGAGAAGATCTATAGATCCATAAAGATCTAGAGTAGCTTACAGTTTAATTGGAGATTCATCCAAGCCTGAGACACTTGGATGGTGTGAGGGATCCTCATCTTCAACCTCAGGGCATGTGTTTGCAGTGTCACTTTCATCCAAACAGGACGCCATCCGTGACTGTTTTGCAGGTGCAGGTTGGGATGTTCTGTCTTTGACGGGTGACTCGAACATGGTGGTGCCGACACCAACAGTTTTGGTGGATGTGGTTGCCTGGGAAGCTGTGCAGACAGAGTGTTGAATTTTCAAAAATGTCTATCATTACAGCTTGACGATAGTGGAAAGAAACATCTGAAAAAGTAATACCCCCCCCCCTAATCATGATGATTAACCCCAATGACACAAGCTACATCAACTGTAAGACAACAATCCTCACAATGGAATGGCAAAATGTGATTTTCAGGGGTAAATTACAAATACTGAACACACAGCGACTTGGGGACAACATTACTAGTTGTCAGACTCCTATGGGGAGGATTTGTCTGGCAAGCAACATAATTTGTTGGTAATACTCACTGGTAAGCAACATCATTTGTTGGTAATATTGACTGGTAAGCAACATCATTTGTCTGTAATACTGACTGGTAAGTAGTAACATCATTTGTTGGTAATACTGACTGGCAAGCAACATCATTTGTCTGTAATACTGACTGGTAAGCAACATCATTTGTTGGTAATACTGACTGGTAAGCAACATCATTTGTTGGTAATACAGACTGGTAAGCAACATCATTTGTTGGTAATACTGACTGGTAAGCAACATCATTTGTTGGTAATACAGACTGGTAAGCAACATCATTTGTTGGTAAGACTGACTGGTAAGCAACATCATTTGTCTGTAATACTGACTGGTAAGCAACATCATTTGTTGGTAAGACTGACTGGTAAGCAACATCATTTGTCTGTAATACTGACTGGTAAGCAACATAATTTGTTGGTAAGACTGACTGGCAAGCAACATCATTTGTCTGTAATACTGACTGGTAAGCAACATCATTTGTTGGTAATACTGACTGGTAGGCAACATCATTTGTTGGTAATACTGACTGGTAAGCAACATCATTTGTTGGTAAGACTGACTGGTAAGCAACATCATTTGTTGGTAATACTGACTGGTAAGCAACAACATTTGTTGGTAATCCTGACTGGTAAGCAACATCATTTGTTGGTAATACTGACTGGTAAGCAACAACATTTGTTGTTAAGTCGGACTGGTAAGCAACAACATTTGTTGGTAATACTGACTGGTAAGCAACATCATTTGTTGGTAAGACTGACTGGTAAGCAACATCATTTGTTGGTAATACTGACTGGTAAGCAACAACATTTGTTGGTAATCCTGACTGGTAAGCAACATCATTTGTTGGTAATACTGACTGGTAAGCAACAACATTTGTTGTTAATACTGACTGGTACGCAACATCATTTGTTGGTAAGACTGACTGGTAAGTAACATCATTTGTTGGTAATACTGACTGGTAAGCAACAACATTTGTTAGTAAGACTGACTGGTAAGCAACAAGATTTGTTGGTATTACTGACTGGTAAGCAACATCATTTGTTGGTAATACTGAATGGTAAGCAACAACATTTGTTGGTAATACTGACTGGTAAAAGCAACATCATTTGTTGGTAAGACTGACTGGTAAGCAACATCATTTGTTGGTAAGACTAACTGGTAATCAACAACATTTGTTGGTAAGACTGACTGGTAAGCAACATCATTCATTGGTAAGACTGACTGGTAATCAGCAACATTTGTTGGTAAGACTGACTGGTAAAGCAACATCATTTGTTGGTAAGACTGACTGGTAAATCAACATCATTTGTTGGTAAGACTGACTGGTAAATCAACAACATTTGTTGGTAAGACTGACTGGTAAAGCAACATCATTTGTTGGTAAGACTGACTGGTAAATCAACAACATTTGTTGGTAATACTGACTGGTAAAGCAACATCATTTGTTGGTAATACTGACTGGTAAGCAACAACATTTGTTGGTAATACTGACTGGTAAGCAACAACATTTGTCCGTATTACTGACTGGTAAGCAACATCATTTGTTGGTAATACTGACTGGTAAGCAACATCATTTGTTGGTAATACTGACTGGTAAGTAACATCATTTGTTGATATTACTGACTGGTAAGCAACATCACTTGTTGGTAATACTGACTGGTAAAGCAACATCATTTGTTGATAATACTGACTGGTAAGCAACATCATTTGTTGATAATACTGACTGGTAAGCAACATCACTTGTTGGTAATACTGACTGGTAAGTAACATCATTTGTTGATAATACTGACTGGTAAGTAACATCATTTGTTGGTAATACTGACTGGTAAAGCAACATCACTTGTTGGTAATACTGACTGGTAAGCAACATCATTTGTTGATAATACTGACTGGTAAGCAACATCATTTGTTGATAATACTGACTGGTAAGCAACATCATTTGTTGATAATACTGACTGGTAAGCAACATCACTTGTTGGTAATACTGACTGGTAAGCAACATCATTTGTTGGTAATGGGAGCTTACATTGACACCCAATCTACCTTGTTGGTGTGCTGCCACCCAATGTAGGGGTCTTGGATGGAATATCAAAAACTATATAGTGACTATCAGGTGTGTTACAGAAAATAAACCGTTCACAAGTCAAAGCAGCCACAGTTGCATTATCTAACATTTGCCCCCCTGATCCTCCAAAAAATGTTGGCTACCAAACTTCTGATACTTACATTAAGGTCATCGCTTGCAAGATCCATTGTCAATGTTGGTACAGCATCCATATTGAGGATTAGCATCCTGACAAGAACCTTTGCATGCTCTCCTCAGTTGATAGAGCTACTTTGCTCGAAATGTGATACTGCACATGTGTGACATAATCATTATTTTCGTGCAGCCTGTCCACCCAAAATGAAATGCAGCCACTGCTGTCAAGCTTTTCATTCTACGTAAAATAGTGTACCGTTAAATTTACTTGATGGCATCTCGTCACACCACAATGTGCTTCTGCCGGCATGCTGCTAAGTCGCTTGTTAGCCAACAGTCACACCACAGATGAAAGGTTACCAGTATCTTTGGTCTTATGTTCTGCTTGAGCTAGCTAGTTTACGGTTTATAAACATGTGAGGATAGTTTTAGGCGGTAGATATTTAAATTAGTTCAGCTGATAAGACTACACTAAAGGTAAATCCTTGGTAATGCCTGCTCCCTGAATCCAAGTGTTTCACACAGGGGGAGAGAGGACCAGTAACTTTATGATCAAACTTTATCAATGTACCAGCTACAGTTATTTGTCATAATTGGATCACTCTACATTGAAATGGTTTCATCCAAATATCATCCAATTTGAAGGAAAACATGATTTTCACTGTTGGGACCTTTTAAGTTTCAGTCATGTAGGTGTAGAATTGTCTATCAGAGCTCACAGGAAAGAGTGCGATACAGATGTAGGATCTTCATTTATTGTTGAGAATTCTTCCTGCACTGCATGAATATGCCGCTGAGCATGGTGATTGACATAAATTCACTGAAAACCCACACTGACACATGGTTATATAACAGTGTTGCACTTTTAATGTAGCCTACTTTTGGCCAGCTAATAGCTTAACCACCGATCAAGCGACATGGACAACATTTTCAAATGTTGTCGCTGCAGGGTTATTTTTGTTTTGACGATATAAAGTGAGCCCCAAAAGTATTGGGACAGTGACACATTCTTGTTGTTTTGGCTCTGTAATCCAGCACTTTGGATTTTGAAATGACGCAATGACTATGAGGTTTTAAAGTGCAGACTGTCAGCTTTAATATGAGGGTATTTCTATCAATAGCACTTTTTGTACATAGCCCCCCTCATTTTAAGGGGACCAAAGGTATGGGGACAAATGGTACTTTACAGTGGTGTAAAGTACTTTAGTAAAAATACTTTTAGGTACTACTTAAGTCATTTTTTGAGGTATCTACGTCTCATTCCGACGACAGACGTAACACAAGATCCCACCAAAAACGGACCAAGTAGCGTGGCCAGGAGGAGTGGGCATGGGAGGACATCCTGGATGGAGAAGGACCCTGGACACAAGCCGGAGAGTATCACCGTTCAAGGGAGCAGATGGAGGCAACGAGAGAGGAACTGTGACGATACGAGGAGTTAAGTCAACAAGGCAAGCATGAGAGGCAGCCCAAAAATATATATTTTTGGGGTGGGCACACGGAGTGGGCGGAGGCGAGGGGTGAACCAGAGCCAGTCAGGGAGTCGAGTGAGGAGCTCGACGCAAGATTCCGGAGAGAGGTGCTGGCTTTGAGAGCGCTGCAGAGCAGGCGTGCTGAGGAGCGTGACACCAGTCCGGTGTCATTCACGCATCTGGCCTTCGGTGCGCCTCCCCAGTCCGGTGCGTCCCGTGTCTCCTCCACGCACTCATGGAGTATGTGTCACCGTTCAGGCACCATGTTATGCGGTTCTATGCACCGTGTCTCCAGTGAGCCTTCACAGCCCAGTGCGTCCTGTGCCAGCGCCCCACACTTGCCGGGCTAAAGTGAGCATCCAGCAAGGACGGGTTGTGCCAGCTCTACGCTCCAGGCCTCCAGTGCGCCTCCACAGTCCAGTACGTCCTATTCCTCCTCCCCACACTCGCCCTGAGGTGCATGTCATCATCCCGGTGCCACCTGTACCGGTCTCACGCATCAGGCCTCCAGTGCGCCTCCACAGTCCAGAGCTTCCGGCGACAGTACCCAGTCCAGAGTCTCCAGCAACGGTCTGCAGTCCGGAGTCCCCAGCAACGGTCTGCAGTCCAGAGCCTCCAGCGATGGTCTGCAGTCCAGAGCCTCCGGCGACGGTCGGCAGTCCAGAGCCTCCGGCAACGGTCGGCGGTCCAGAGCCTCTGGCGACAATCCATGGTCCGGAGCCTCTGGCGACGATCCACGTTCCTGTTCCTGCGGTGACGATCCACGGTCCGGTTCCACGGAAGTGCTGTCACGCCCTGACCTTAGAGAGCCTGTTTATTTCTCTATTTGGTTAGGTCAGGGTGTGATTTGGGTGTGCATTCTAGTTTTCTATTTCTTTGTTGGCCGGGTATGGTTCCCAATCAGAGGCAGCTGTCTATTGTTGTCTCTGATTGGGAATCATACTTAGGCAGCCTGTTTTCCACCTGAGTTTGTGGGATCTTGTTTTTGCACAGTAGCTGTATAGCCCTGCAGAACTTTACGTTCGTATATCTTTTGTTGTTTTTTTGGTGTTCATTTTAAATAAAGAAAGATGTACACTTTCCACGCTGCGCTTTGGTCTCATTCCGACGACGGACGTAACAATGGTCCATTTCACGCACTTGTCAAGAGGACATCACTTGTTATCTCTACTGTCTCTGATCTGGAGGACTCACTAAACACACATGCTTCGTATGTAATGATGTCTGAGTGTTGGAGTGTGCCCCTGGCTATCCAGAAATAAATAAAATATATATATAAGAAAATGGTGCTATCTGGTTTGTTTAATATAAGGAATTTGAAATTATGTATACTTTTAATTTCACTTTTGATACTTAAGTATATTTAAATCTTTCACTTTTACTTGAGTCATTTTCTATTAAGGTATCTTTACTTTTACTCAAGTATGAAAATTGGGTACTTTTTCCACCACTAATTAAAGTTTAATATTTGGTCCCATATTCCTAGCACACAATTATTACATCAAGCTTGTGACTCTACACATGTGTTGGATGCATTTGCTGTTTGTTTTAGTTGTGTTTCAGATTATTTTGAAATGAATTGAATGGTAAATAATGTATTGTGTCATTTTGGATTCACTTATTCTAAAAAGGTTTGAATGTGTTTCTAAACACTTCTACGTTAATGTGGATGCTACCATGATTACGGATAGTCCTGAATGAATCGTGGAATAATGATGAGTGAGACAGACGCATAAATCTCATACCCCCCCCCAAAAAAACCTCCCCTGTTATTGTAATGGTAAGAGGTTAGAATGTCCTGGGAGTGTAATATTTGTGCTTCGGAGTACAGAGCCAAAACAACAAACGTGTCACTGTCCCAATACTTTTGGAGCTCACTGTAGGCTACATTAAGATGCTCCAACAGTAGGGGTTCTGTATCAATTCGTTACCTGTGATAGCGTGGTCCACTTCCTCTGCGTTGCAGTGTGGAGTATGGAGCTGTCAAGAGTGCGTAAGTGCCACCGGTATCTGTGGCCTCTGCCTGTCAGCTCTGCCCTAGCCACAGACAGCACATCAGTAATATCATACACTCTGTCCTTTGTCCTTTGACTTCACATTTTGAGCAGTGCTCCCCTGGCACGTACTGAACTGAATTGTGAGCAGTACTGGCCACAGTCGAGAAGAGAAAAGAGAGTCTTGCTTTGTGTTTTGTTGTTCAGCCATCCAGCTGCTGCGTATGACTGTAGTATAGGCAATTTTCGGGTGATTTCAATGTTTTTTGAAGTCATGTTTTTTTCCTCTGTTATCATGGTGAAAGGTACAGTGTAGACCCTATTTAAGCTATAGCCACAGTGCTATTATTCCTGCTACGTTGAATGTAGCGAAAATGTGTTCTTGTCATGGCAAAGCAGGCCATGTATTTCAGAACACTCCACACCAGTGATTTACACAGCTGCGGTCTGCCCTTGACAGTGTGTCTGGGTACTCACTGACTTTCAATGGTTGCGATTGGGGACTATTTGATTTATTTGATATATTCCACCCAGGTCTGTAATGAGCTCCTAATGAGAAAGAGAAGGGAAAAGTTCAGACTGACCTTGTCATTAACGGTGACAGATCATTGGGCCTTTACACGTGAGGTCATTTAGAAGTGTGCAGAAGGACATGTTCGGATCATTTACTCAGAATGTCCAGATGGTTTCTGGTCATTTTTCTTTCCTATCCTGTAATTAGGGAAATGGCTGCAGTAGACAATATTTCTGTATTTCTTCTC
Organism: Oncorhynchus tshawytscha; assembly: GCF_018296145.1. Lineage (NCBI taxonomy): Eukaryota > Metazoa > Chordata > Actinopteri > Salmoniformes > Salmonidae > Oncorhynchus > Oncorhynchus tshawytscha. The sequence continues at coordinate 9,954,715 of NC_056453.1, forward strand.
AGGAAATTGCATAATTGTAGTGATCTTAACCCGACACCTAGCAACACTGTTGACAATTGCTGGATTGGGCTTCAAGTCCCAGTTGGGTCTACCATTTGAATTCACTACAATATGATTAATGTCTACAAATGGCTGTTCCTGCATCATTCAATACCAACAACAAATACACCCATGAAATTGGATCCCATTTGTCTTGTACTACCGTATCTTTCTGATCTTGGCCAGAGCTTTGGACTGCCTGGCACAGTCTTAGAGAGGTCACAATCCATTGGCGCCCATGTCTGATTCATGATAATTTTTGACCCCTGACTCTCTGCTCTTACATCAGTGATGCCTGGCAACACTCCTCTGTGTAGTATAACAGGGATAAAGGTGGATGAGAGTGCTTTGGACATGTCACACATGGACACAGAGGTCAAATGCCAATCATACTCAGAATGCTTAATGTGTAGTGTAACCATGTAACGACAAGACAAAGGAGACCATAGTAATAGCCTAATGGGAGATTTTTATAATACATTTGGCCCATCATACATTTACAGAGTCCATGTCTCCTTTGGCCTATCTTTATGTGTTTGTATGATACCTTTGGCCTGTGTTCTTGTGGGCTTATATTATATTAGCATTTTAGCCTTACTTATGTTCTTACATGTAGTGGACTACATGGTTAGCAAGCCACAGTCAAAGCACTGTACCAGCAGTGGCTCTGACACGATGTCAAATGGAGTCAACTCAAAATAATTGAAGATGCACACAGTCTACGTTTTCATTATCAAGTGTCCCAGCCAGACGATTAGGTCGTGGGATCTGCCTCCGCTATTTTATTTGTGCCTGGCCGTTCTTCAGAATAATTAGACAATGAGTTTGGTTGATCATCATTTGTGTTATATCCATACTGATGGTGTGGTTTGTTCTGAAGTTCGTGTTCACTGAAGCGGCAGTGTCTAGGAATAGCTGTGCTAAGCTAACTCCGTGGTCTAACCATTGAACTCCATTGGCATGGGTCACAGGCAACAGGAGCCTGAAAAACAGAAGAGTTTGGTCCTTCTCCGGTCTAGGGGTAAAACGTGATGTCCAGTCTCTGAACCGAACCAGCTCGCCTGACAGACCTGGCAGTCTGATCCAAAAGCCAACTATTGATTGAACAATCAAAAAGAGGGACAAAACAGAGTGTAATGGCCTATAAAAGACTTTAACTTAAGTGTGATGAACCAAATAAGCACCGTAGATGTCTCTTCAAGGGCCTAGATAGCAGATCTTCTCCACGTGGATTCCCCTTTACAGTCTGGGCCAGGAACCCTAGCTCTTTCTCCCAAAGTCAAATCCAGTCCTGACACGCTACACTCCCACGATGTAGAGCTACTGTACCTGAACGGTTGGTTCGTCACCTGACTCAAAAACTCAAGAGTTACTCGAGGATGTTGATGAGCAGTGTTGGTGTCAAATGATGAAAAGCTCATTTCAAAGAGGATAAAACAGGACAACATTATTGTTTGCCTATCGGGATGTTTAAAAAAGTGTTAATAATTCTAACATGCTTCTACCAAAAGTTCTGCACCATCTCCTGTTTGCACTTGGATCTATTTGAGTAAATCGCAACATATGCGTAAGGCTAGTATCCCCCATGTCACTGCCCAATGATTTCCCATAGAGCTTGTAACAGCCACTTAGTTTCAGTAAGTGTAAAAACAAAAAAGCAATACGTACCGTAAAACTTTTTGACATATTAAAAATGTATCTCGATATGTAATACCCCTCCCTGTCTGTTAGGTTTATGTACTCTTGTTTGTATATTTCTGTTTTTGTATTTGATTTGTTCATAACAAGAGCAAAAAAATAACACGCCCCCAAGCTCTACAGCTAGTACTGCATTTAGCACAGCTGGAGGAGAGTGAAGGTCAGAAATATATCTTGCCCTGGGCCGTAGGAGGTTTGAGTATGTCTTTACTCTACCCAGGGAAAAGTTGCTGACAGCCAGAGTTGCCCCGCGAGCTCCTCGGCTCACGTGGTCGCTCCTTCACATGTGCGCTCCCTACCTCAACAAGGTTTTCACAGCTGGTGGAGCATGCAGAGGCGGCGTGTGCGCTAGTACTACAGTCTGCATAGCTAGCAAGGCTATAGCACTACTTGGAGGGACAGGCTCCCAGGGGAGGGGAATGGTCACATATTCCTTTAGTCTGGAACGGTAGACACAATACAGTCGGAGGAAGGGAGGGATCTAACACGTGATGCTGTGGTGAGCCTGAACTCTCGTACAGAGAGCAGTGAAATCAAACACCACATGGACAGACACTGGGCAGTCCAAGGCAGGTGCAGTCTGCAGTGGATTACAGTACATTCATTTATCTCGCTGCAATGTCATCATGTGACTGACTTAATTCATCAGTTTAATGCTCATACAGTACACTGAAATAGAATATTACATGAGTATAATATAGTATATGTACAGTATGTATACTACATGTAAACTACATTCTACATTAATATATGATGTGACTCACCTCATTTATAATTTATATCAAATGTTAGGTGTATATCATGCAACTACATACATTATGTAAGATATGACATGGGCTGCATTAAATACATTAAATAATCTGTTTCTCTCATATTCAGCACACTTCCAAACCTTTCCATGCCAACAACACAGCAACAACAACAAGCTAAAAATAGCAACAGATCACATGCATTCCAGAGCAATCAGCTTGTGGATCAGAACCTACAGCTCTTCCAGGCAGGGCAGACGGGCACGCTCCAGATGGGTTTGTGGGTAATACAGCCGTGGGGAGATAAGGAGACCTCTGGTGGGTCTCAGCTGGATATGGATCAAAGCTGAAAAACATCATAAGCCCCCAAAACCTCCCAAAAACCTTAATCTGGGCAGCCTCACCCAGACAAAAATAAGACCCACGTTAACATTGTCTGAGTAAGAAAGCTAAATGAGAAGGGCTCATTATTACAGTGAAGGGGAACGTTCCACCATGATTCAAATCATATACTGTATTTCTAGAATGTAGGATATATATATTTTTACTCCTAAAAAGTCTTGTTAGTGATCTAATGCATTTGCATTGATCACCAAGTCTACCCTGCTTGTTTTAGAGAAGTGAAGTGGAGCCTCGTCTCAGTGGCATGCTGATTGAATCCTTCCACTGGACTCCATTTGGCAGGGTTCTGCATGTAAACATTATTAATTAAATAATGTTAAGTCCCTCTGTAGCTGGGAAAACTTTGGGCATGAATGTTTAAATGTCTGTAAATATGCCAGCAATTATCCCTCAAACCTCCCCTGAGCGATGCATCACACCCAGCCAACAGTCTGCAGAGAAGCACGTTGTATTTATGAATATGAATATCTCTGCTTTGACTCCCAGTAATAATATCAGTTATTCATATGAAAATAATTAGTGTCTGTAGCCTGTGGCCAAGGACATGGAGAAAGAGACAATTTAATCCATATGTTGTGGCTCTGGGTCACCTATTTTCTTCTGCCGCAGGCAAAGGCAATGGTTTGATGCAAACACATCAAATCTCTCGTGAAACATTGAAATTCCAGTCCCGTGTTAAAGCTCCCTTTTCAAGACCAAGAAATATGGGCTTGGTTGCTTTCTCTTGCCTTCCTCTATAGACACTGAGGCAAAACAAGCCACACAGAACGTATAGTGAATACACTCAAAGTGAATTTATGACCCAAGATCCTATTCGCGTTTGTGACTTTATTTTGTTTTATTATCACTCCTTCCAAACTCACAATAGTCTACCGGCTTTAGTCTCTACTCTCATTGAGGCCAGGGTGGCTCTTTTATAGGTATTTGGGGGGGGGGGATAGATGGACTAATCCAGCCTTCTAACGTCACCCATAAGTGAGAGCGTCCCCCTCTCAACCCTGAAAATACCTTCACTACACACAAGCAAGACCCCGTCTTACCACCAGTTCTCGATAGCTTGACCCTGGACACATTGCGAAGTCAGCATGCTTTCTCCAAATCACAACATCAGTGAAATCTGAGGTATTTAGGCCAATGTTATCCCAAGCTGAAGGAGTATGGGTCTAAAGTATTGATTGGAGCTTCTTTGAAATCCTGTTGGCCCCTTGGTAACCACAGCCGAAATTGACAATTTGGACTTCCAACCACAAAAGCAATTTAAACCCCCGCCTCTGCTCTCTCAGGTCACCGATCAATTGGTAAGTACCTCACGGTTGCCGTGGTGATAAATACTTATGTCTGGGCCAGTTGTAGTTTCTTGCCATTCCAAAGAGGGGCTCCTCTGCACTTCAGCAGTCTTTGTCTGATACAACACCCTGGATAATATACTGCATACCATTGAGGTGCTCAAGCTTACGTGATATTGTCTCCAAACACATACTGCTGTCTGGAAACTGCGCTTAGAAGCAGGACTTGTTGCGCTGAGTAATTCTGCATATCCTTGTGCTTGAAAATATATTTGTTTATTCGTTATTTACCCAGGGGAGTCCCATTGAGATACTGATACTTCTACAACCCTGTCCATATGCAGTATCAAAATACAATACAATGACGAGTGAACCTGAGGGGAGACTACAGTAAGGCCGAGGTGGGCGATAAAAGGGGAATACCACGGGCAACCCTCTGGTTATTGAATAAGCTGGTCTTCGAAGCGCGTGACATGATTTCAGGGATGCACCTGTCAGTTTAGGATCCCCCTGCTTAATCTCCCATAATCCCGCAAGCTCCCGCTCTTGTGTTTCTCCTGTCAATGAACCAGCATTGGCCAACGAAGGTAGAAGGATAGAAAACATATTTATATCCAGCGCAGGATCCAGCGCAGGATATGCCATCCCATCTGGTTTGCACTTAATGGTACTATTATTTGTTTTTCAACAGGACAATGACACAACACACCTCCAGGCTGTGTAAGGGCTATTTGATCAAGAAGGAGAGTGATGGAGTGCTGCATCAGATGATCTGGCCTCCACAATCACCCGACCTCAACCCAATTGAGTTGGACCGCAGAGTGAAGGAAAAATCAGCCAACAAGTGTTCAGCATATGTGGTAACACCTTCAAGACTGTTGGAAAAGTATTCCAGGTGAAGCTGGTTGAAAGAATGCCAAGAGTGTGCAAAGCTGTCACCAAGGCAAAGGGTGGCTACTTTGAAGAATCTAACATCTAAAATACATTTTGACTTGTTTAACACTTTTTTGGTTACTACATGATTCCATATGTGTTATTTCATAGTTTTGATATCTTCACTATTATCTACAAATAGTAAAAATAAATAAAAACCCTTGAATGAGTTGATGTGTCCAAACTTTTGACTGGTACTATATATATATATATATATTATTATTATATTATATATATCCTAATTTTTTACAGTCCAAAACCAAATTTATACATACAAACAACAACTTACAGACACATGCAAATAATGACGACATCATCTCATGATGCTACCTTTTTGAAGAGGCATGCATTTCTCCTATTTCTCAATTTCTCCTGTTCATGTCTATGCATTCAACGTTGAAATATTTGCCATTTGAAGTCATTGGAGTTCCCATAGACAAGGAATATACTGTTATGTCAGTTTAGCAACTTCCTTTCCGAGGATAGGCTAATGAATTCCAGTTACCAGCTGCTGTGTCAGGAATCCACAAATGCCTCTCAGAATGTTTCATGAACAGATTGTAGTGAATAACTTGGTGTGTAAGATCATGCCGGTTACAGTTATGGTTTGTGTCAACGTGAAGAGGCCCGGACTGTTTGGCAGCCAAATGGCGTGTCCCTCTGCGTCGCAAAACATGATCAGCTAAGGTTGTTACAAGGTTGTTGTATCCTACTGTATATCAATGGATGGTTCATAATGGAACACCTTATCAGTCATCTCATTAGAGACTAATGTACAGTGTTCTATAGAAGCTGGAACAAGCTGGAACACTGGCGCAATGGGACGCTCTAGTCACTGCATAACTTAGTATCTGGATTTTTTTTTTAAACACAAATGGATTAAAAAAAATAAAATTAAAGTGTAAATTTAGGAGAGGACGGTGATAGAAATGTCCCAAAATAGCAGTGAGGACTGAATAATATGAAATGCTGTAGTTGTTTTTTCATCAAGGACTTATTCCAAAATTGTAGTTGGATTAAAAATAAATTTATTTGGCAGTCAGTATGTATCTGTACCTACTACAATCTCTACTGTATAGTAGGGGAAAGAGTGTTTATGTTTGTTTGCTCTAGGTCTTAGGGACAGTAGTTTCTCTTCTTAATTGGACTTCTCAGACAGGGGTCTTGGGTCTTATCCACTATGAGAAAACATTCAAGTAGCTGGTCAGTTTCATTCTACCTAAATGCCATCCCTGTCTGGACTGCTACAGCAACATGGCTTTGTCTCATATCATCCTTAAAGTCCTCCCAATAATTAATTTTCACTATTCTGTTTATAATTGAGAATACACTAAATCCAAATGTTTCACAATAGTGTACACTTTAGCACTAGTAATATCATTTATATTCCTGGTGCTAAAGTGAACACCTTATGTCTGATCAAATCCTTGAATATTCAATACTTGAAGTATGCAATCTTGCCTACTATGCATATTGGTGAGCCAGATCTATAGAATGACCAATCACATTCATTACTGACTCAAGAGGTGTCCTAAAGCTCTGCCATAGTCACCAAAGCCCACGGCTATCCCATCTTTATTATTCCCTGAAGCTGTTTGTTTCTGCCCACAACCACACTACTAATTGATTGACTTACAATTGCAAGCAAGCTGGCAGCCTAGCTGAGGTGGAAATCAAAGTACATGGATTTGGTGGCTGGGGGCCGAGGCTGCTCTCCATAGCCAATGTGCTGACTCAGCCATGAATAGAGTGGAAGAGGTACTATGAATATAACTCAAAATGTGGCGAACGTACTGGAGAGCGCTGCCATTCCACATGAATGTATCACATCCAGACCTGCTCTGTACAGCTAGCACATGTAGGTTGTTTCATCACTCAAACACTGGACTAATATTCAGTACTATCTGTACGTGTTGTTTTTAATTGTCTTCTTTGAAAGCATAGGTCAACTTAAACAACGGTAACTCTTGTTCTCTTATGTAATACTAGGTCATCTTTCTATGGGATTATGGTGAACGTTGCTCTTTCAGTGGTGGCTGATTTGCAGTAGGACATTCTTTTTGCCCAGGCACTGGCAGTGAGACTCTCATTAGCAGAAGCTGTGTTGTGTCTATCTATAGTACAGAAGGGAAAGCTAGTCAAGTTCAGTACATCACCTCAGGGCAGGATTTGCGTTTTGAATAACCTATCCATCATACACTGTAGCTCTCTGCCTTGTGCATGAATCAAATTAGATTCATGGCTGAAAGGGTATCTTTGCCGCAGCGTACGACACCCATTCCAATGTCTAGGGCCTACAGATCTGCTGTCTTCATTTGAACAGTTTGACCACAACAGGAAAATAATCCTGGAGTAACAGGACATGTGAATTAGTATGTGGATTTTAATTCATGGACATTTTGTGTGGGTTGGTCAATTTTTTTGTTATGATAAATGAAGTCTTACATTTTAAAGTGGAAAGTGCAAACTTTAGAAGCCTTTTAAAACCTTGAATACACTACAATTTTCATTTCCTGCTGAGGGAACAAATGAGGATACTTTATGCTGTTAAAGGATGGCAAAAGAAAGCCAAATAATAATTTAAAAAAACATCTTCTTTAAACTCTTTCTATGTCTAAGACCCCTTTAAAATGCACAATGTGTTAACTTTACACTTTGATAGTGTCTCAAAAGAAAGCAACATATTTAATACAGTGGGTTGATTTATTCATTCTTCAGTGTTACAAAAATTGTACAACTTGTAAAAACAGCCTGCGAATCCAACTGAAACTCTGTGGCATAAGGGGAATGTACTTGGAATTGTTCTTTCAAAAGTGACCAAAATAATACTGTAATCGCCATGGTATTCCATTTGATATCAATACGATTTAGCATCATATCATATAAAATGTGTGTCTTTGTTCATATCCAACAGGAGTTCAGAGTTCAAAGTTCGGTATCACATTTCTACTGTGTTGTAGGGTAAAACAAGTGAGTCCAACTTTGTGGGACAAAATATGTCATAGGCAGCTACAGCCTCTCGTGGCTATCACATATTCATTGCATACAAAGGGCAGCTGTGTGGCTAATACAAGGTATGAAAGACGGTGTATCAATACTGCATGTCACATAAAGGCCAAATCCATTTCTCCTGTGCCATCTGGAATTGGTCCTTTGTTGGCAAAAAACCTTCCCTTTTATTTAAAGGGACAGGACCGCCGCTCAAAGAGTCACAAATGGCCCTTTAAATCAGGACAATCCAAGGCTCATCTCTTTCTATGTTTGTTGTGTTTCACCATCTTCTTCCTCTTCAGGATCATCTCGTAGAGTTTCTCTAGGCCTGGTTGTAGGCCTTGTCCATCCACGGCGCTGCAGCTCTGTACGTGGTGCAGGGTGGAGGCATTCAGTTCATGGACGGCCAGGACCTTCTCCACCTCGCTCACAGACAGAGCTGAGGCCAGGTCCTGCTTGTTGGCCAGCACCAGGACGGGCACCCCCTGGTTCTCCGAGGTACGGGTGATCTTGTGAAGCTCCACCTTGGCCTCCTCCATACGTTCGGTTTCGGTGGAGTCCACCACAAACACCATGCCATCGGTCCGCCTCGTGTACGACTTCCACAGGGGCCGCAGCTTCTCCTGGCCCCCTACATCCCACACCTGGAAGGTGATGGCCCGCGAGCTGCCCACCGCTACCTTGATCTTCTCTGTGTTAAAGCCCTTGGTCGGGATGGTCTTGACAAACTCCTTGAGCTTCAATCTGTAGAGCAGAGAGGTTTTGCCAGCCGCGTCCAGGCCAATCACTACCACGTGCAAGGACTGGAAGTTTTGCAGGAACGGGGTGTTGGGGGCTATCTCGGTCAGCTGGTTCCCCATGGTGATGGGATGTTCTCACCTCCTTGGGTGAGGTGGCAGATGCTCAGTAATCCTTTCTAATAGGTGTGCATTGGCACCCTCTTCACTGGACGGTTGCAGGACTGGGGACCTTATCAAAAAGCAAAAACAATGAGGTACTATTTAAAGACTAGACAATGAGATTGTAAGGTATCACTACAACTTGAGGTGCTTTTACACAATAATAAACGAATGACACAGATAAGAAATGTGATCAGACACTTGGATACAACACATTAATGATTGCTACTACGGTGACACGATTGCTTTACTAATCAGACTGATCAATAAATTACTGCAATTTCTAATGAACTTCCATTGCAAATAGTAAAGCCACAATTGAGACCAATTGGTTGTTCCTTGTTGGAATAAATCCACAACCATAACAGTCATAGCCTAAGGCGAGGCAATTTAATTGTCAGTCATAGAAAATGTCCAGACAGCACAATTCAATTTTGAATTTAATAAGATCAGTTATGGTTTGGGTTTAAATCTTTATGAAGCGGTATGCCTGACAACATGTAATTGGTGGTTGGCTGTTCTCGTTGTCTTTTGCCAAGTCTTTTCTAATCCTCTTAGGACAGTTAAACCCCAATGGCTGTCTTGGGGCACATTGATCCAAGTTGAATATAAATGACAGAATATCTATTCATTTGCGCATTGAATGCAGTTTAAGCCCGGGATAGGATTGCGATTCATTATAATCCAATTGTTTTAGTGAGGCTTTTGTAAAAAATAAAATAAAAAATGTTAAAAAAGACAACTATAAACACAACCCATATTTTCCCCATGGGCTGTTAAAAAACGATGAGTGTCACCCCAACTATGTAATTATGAGAACACCCGATATAACAATATAGCCTATGTAGTGTAGTTCTGGCATCCTTCTGAGGAATTAAATATGTGATCAAACTGCAGATTTGCACAAAAATAAAATGCATAACCATCTATGAGTGAGACATCTTACTGGAATGACACTGCTATATAATAACCAGCCTTGTGCATAGCATTACAACGCAGATTTCATTGCAGTAAAATACCATACCATCTGTGCAAAATCTTAAACCTGAAAAAGCTATTGTGCTATATTTACCTTCTAGACCACTTGAATGAACATAAATGGCATCATCCTAGCGCAGCAAATACATCCATATATCCATACATCCAAATATTGCTTCTCTGCGTGCTAATATCTGTCTGTCTGCTCCGTGCACCGATGGATGGAGCAATGAGCAGCAGAGTGGAATGGAATAGCATGCACAAGACCTCCTCTCTAGAACAACAACCCGAGGTGACGTCACTCAATAATATACTCCCCCTGCTGGTCTAGTTGGTCAATGGTTCCGTGTGCAGAAAGTGAGATGCTGGCATGCAGCTACAATGTAGCAGGAGTCAGGATACGCAGCCTTATTGTCGCAGGATAGAACAAATGTGAACTACAGTATTTCTAAAATCGTGCTCTCCCTCCCATAGTAGTACAGTACACAACTGCTTGGAAAGACAAATAGTGATCCCTATAAACCGTGTTGAATTGTAAGCCTGCATATTAGATTGCATGAGAAAATTCAAGTATGTTCTTTAGACATTCCCACTGAGAGGGGCTCCAACAATTCGTGACTGAGGTATAGACAGTTTCCGGTTGGATGTTGGAAGGATATTCAGCTTTCAAACCACTTGAGCCACAGACTCCAAATAAGTGTTATGATGTTGGAAACATTGCACACAACATTTGCACAATCATTTGCTTTGCAAAGCTAATAAACATGTGGAGATGTGAGCAGCATTTTGTATTCCTAGTTGAATTAGTTAGGGAGAATAAACAAAGTACAAACTTTTTTTACATTCGAATTTCAATAGCTCCTTGGTCATGTGACCTACTGGCCTCAAACAAGGTTCAGAATGTACACTCAGTGGGTCTACACATTGCACACCCTTTTGTTTGTCCATTTCCTTCTCACACACCTGTCACTCACACACCTACATGTATTCACTTGGGCCTTATCCCTGGGGCATTCCTGACCTCCAGGCAGGCCCCCATTGACCTCGTGACCTCTGACTCCTGGCATCTAGGCCTACACTCCCTGCCCGCCCTCTCCCTGGGCCTGAGAGTTTATAGCTTACTCCCTGGAACTACAGACCTCCAGGCCTCCACACCTACTCTCCCTACCCAGTCAACACCCCTCTCCCTTGGCCTTAGAGTATAGCTTACTCCCTGGAACTACAGACCTCCAGGCCTCCACACCTACTCTCCCTACCCAGTCAACACCCCTCTCCCTTGGCCTTAGAGTATAGCTTACTCCCTGGAACTACAGACCTCCAGGCCTCCACACCTACTCTCCCTACCCAGTCAACACCCCTCTCCCTTGGCCTTAGAGTATAGCTTACTCCCTGGAATTACTAAGACTATCAAGGCACAAGGCGAGACACAGACGCAGACACAGGAGGCAGATGGTTGGAGTCTTACAATGTTGAATAATCCAAAGGGGTAGACAAGAGAATGGTCGTGGACAGGCAAAAAGGTCAAAACCAGATCAGTCCAGGAGGTACAGAGTGGCAGACAGGCTCGTGGTCAAGGCAGGCAGGTACAAAGTCCAGAAACAGGCAAGGGTCAAAACCGGGAAAACTAGAAACTAGAAAAAGGAGAATAGCAAAAGGAGTACAGGAAAAACACGCTGGTTGACTTGACTAAACATACAAGACGAACCGGCACAGAGAGACAGGAAACACAGGGATAAATACACTGGGGGAAATAAGCAACACTTGGAGGGGCTGGAGACAATCACAGAAACAGGTGAAACAGATCAGAGCGTGACAAAGATGTCTATAATCCCGCTGTCAGGAACCACGTGCACCTGGTAACCCGAAACAAGCTCTGTGCCCCAAGTAATTCGAAACCGACTCTGTGCACCTGGTAACCCGAGACAGGCTCTGTGCTCCTGGTGGCCCACCTGTTTTTTTCTGCTCACAGACTGAATCCCCACTCCAACCTCCGTGGCCTGAGTGCTGGCCCCAGCCCTCGAGTCCGGCCGCCCCTGCTCGAACTCTGAGTGCCCCCCGCCTTGGGGGAGGCCTCCTCGTGTACCTGGTGACCTTTTTACTTCCACAGCGAGTCCCAACCTGGCTCACAGTCCCACCAGAGTACGGCCCAGGCGGATGGGCGACCACCACCTAGCCCCCTATCTATCCAGAGCCAATGTCAATGTCTTATGCCTTCTACCCGCCTGCCTGGGCTCTCTCACACTCCGTGTCTGGCCTCTGGCCCTTCTGCGTGCACCTGGTAACCCGTAAGTAAAGAAGGAGGATGGAGGAGGAAGACGCCTTATGTCCCCAACAAAAGCTTGGATCGAGGGTTGACTTTCAATAGACCGCAGTGAGTAAGCTGCGCTGCTACGTACGAAACCCTGACCCAGAATCAGGTCGTCTACGAGGGATTTAGCACCTGGTTCCCCACAAACATGCAGTGCACATCAGGAGAGGGGCGGCAACTCATCTGGCCACACCCCAACCCAGTCACGAAATGGCTCTACTCAGCTGCCAGAAGAGGCAGTCTATCCCAGGTCAACCCGAAGATCCTCAGCGCTACAGTATCCTTACGTTTAGGGGAGATTCTGAGTTAGAGGCATTCAGTCATAATACCACAGATGGTAGCTTCGCACCATTGGCTCCTCAGCCAATCAAATACACCAAATGTTTGAACCTGTGGTTCCTTTCGTTCTGAGCAGGATTACTATTGCAACAACACATCATCAGTAGGGTAAAACTAACCTGTCTCACGATGGTCTAAACCCAGCTCACTATTAGTGTGTGAACAATCCAACGCTTGGTGAATTCTGCTTCGCAATGATAGGAAGAGCCGACGTCGCTAGGAACGCGTGGCAGCCACAAGCCAGTTATCCTTGTGGTAACTTTTGACACCTCCTGCTTAAAAGCCCAAAATTCAGAAGGATCATGAGGCCCCGCTTTCACGGGTCTGTATTCATACTGAAAATCAAGATCAAGCGAGCCTTTGCCCTTCTGCTCCACGGGAGGTTTCTGTCCTTCCTGAGCTCGCCTTAGGACACCTGCATTACCGTTTGACAGGTGAACTGCCCCAGTCAAACTCCCCACCTGCCACGGTCCCCTGAGCACCTCCCCGCCTCACTGGGTAAGTAAAAAAACAATAAGAGTAGTATTATTTCACCATTGACCGAGGTCTCCCACTTATTCTACACCTCTCATATCTCTTCAAATGCCAGACTAGAGTCAAGCTCAACAGGGTCTTCAATCCCCGCTGATTCCGTCAAGCCCGTTCCCTTGGCTGTGGTTTCGCTAGATAATAGGTAGGGATAGTGGGAATCTCGTTCATCCATTCATGCGTGTCACTAATTAGATGACGAGGTATTGGGCTACCTCAAGAGACTCTTAATTATGTCCCGCCGTTTACCCCCGCTTCATCGAATTTCCTCACTTTGACATGAGGGGTTCACACCTCTCCCCGAAGGTGGTTTGAGTGCGACCGTAAAGGGTAGCATGTGACGGTCAGATATCAAATTGGCATCCATTAGAGTAACGTCCGGTGGTATTATCAGAGGCTTTTCTGTCTTACAAACTGGACATCTGTTTCCGCTACTAACCTCCAGCGGGCTTTAACTGGGTTTTTACACCCAATCGACATCAAGCGCCAGCGCAATACGTATAGGCTTGAGAACCAAATACCCATTGCAGTATCTAGCGGCAACATCGACCGGGTGTCGGGAAGAAGTAACAGAAAATAATCATTCCCTTTCAAACATTTGCTTGCCCAGTCAGCCCTCTGGGACAGAGGCATAGGAACCACCTTTTCCAGCGCTTCATCGATATTCCTCACTTTGACATGAGGGGGTCACAGTCACCCAACGGGGTGATTTAAGTGTGACCGCGACAGGTGGGTACGCTCCTTTCAATTTCATCAAGTTGATCCGTGCCCAGTGGGAACCTAGGCTTCTTCCCTCCGTTTTATGGTTCCGCAGCAAATCAATGGGCGTGGATGGTACTACCCACATCCGATGTACGCCTCCCTCCCCAGACAAGCTGGAGATACCTCTCCCCACTTTGTAGGGCATGAGCCAGATCCATGCAATGCCCAATCACTGCGGGGCCAATGGGTTTAGTCTCCACCTGAAGTCTAGCGAGCATAGAATAGACCTCCCCACCTACAACGTGTGGGGCCAGCGAGCGCCGTAGCTGGGGAGTTCTGCGAGAGGGTCACATGACCAAGGAGCTATTGAATGTTTGAAAAATTCATGTAAAATCGTGTGAGATGAAAATGGACAAACTAAAGGGTGTACAATGTGTAGGCAGGAGTCAGAGGTCACCAGGTCAATGGGGGCCTGCCTGGAGGTCAGGAATGCCCCAGGGATAAGGCCCAAGTGAATACATGTAGGTGTGTGAGTGACAGGTGTGTGAGAAGGAAATGGACAAACAAAAGGGTGTGCAATGTGTAGACCCACTGAGTGTACAGTCTGAACCTTGTTTGAGGTCAGTAGGTCACATGACCAAGGAGCTATTGAAATTAGAAACCTTGAAATAAATAATTGAAAATAGTGTGAGGTGTAAATCGACAAAAAAAAATGTGTGCAATATGTGTCTATGCCATCAGCTTAGCTAGAACCAGTTTTGAAAGTTTTAGGAGTAATGGTTAAAGAGCTATTGAAATTAGATTTTTTTTTTTGTCACTATGTTGACGGTCCCTAACTGCTGTTGGTGGACGTAAGGAAAACTACAGGAGAATATCCGTCGAATTTCCAACCTGAATCTGTCTTTACCTCGGTCAATTACGAGACATGCACTTATAAAAATGAAATAAATTGCACTTTTTGTGCTAGAGTAACATGACAGCCGGTGAAAGGAAACCTCTAGGTATACACGGTGTATGGACAGACTTTGGCGCCACCCTGTGTCAAAACCAACCACGACAGACACGCTGCAATAATGGAATGGAATTCTTTGAACAAGATAGTTTTGTTTCATCATTGCATTGTCATTATCATCATATGATGTCACAATCAAAGTTGCCAAGCAACATATCATCTGCCCAGATGTGGTTGTGGTTGCAGTCAGAGCTGTATTCAGTAAGGGCTGTTGCTGCTGTCCTGTTGTTGCTGTCTTGCAGAGCTCATTGGCAAGTGCATTATTTTTTACTTAGGAAAGTCAATATTACAGTTGTGTCTCTGTTTTGAAAGGTTAAAAATGTTACTACAAACATCATCAGTGCAGATGACTTTATGTGTTATTACACAAACAGTTAATCAATCGATTAAACTCGTTTTTATTTTGGGATGAGATGTAGATTTTTTTTTTTTCCTCTGCAAGGGATTGCATTATAGGGTAATGAGTACTCATACAGTAGGTCAGGGTAATGGGCCTACCCAGATCAGACCGACTCCTTCCCCACAGGGTGGTGTACTGTAACATGGCAGCTATGCACTGGGAAGCGCGGCGCAGGCAGAACGTGGCTGATCACCGCTTGACTATCACTCATAAGGTAGGGCCATGGTTCGTTTAATCATTAGCCATGACAGCATAGTAGGACATTAATGTTGATGCAGTGGCTATTTCTGTCAAGGTCACAATGTTACTGCAGTGGTAGACTAAATCCCAGAGCCCTGACTTGCTTGACATGGGGATGATTTCTGGCCAAACAAGCAAACAAATTAAACATGACTAGCGATGCATATGAAGAGATGCTAATTTCTCTCTTGGACATACAGAATGTGAAGGGACCTGCTCCTACGGTAGAGAGCCAACCTGAGGCGCCAACCATGCCAGTCCTTCCCCCTGAGCCCAAAGTGCTGGACGTGCCACTGGGTAGGGTATCTCATCCCTTGGTAGAGGTTATGAACGTCCATGCAATGAACTGAATCTAACTTCTTTATAACCCTCTGCATTATGTTATCTTCATAGCAGGTAAAAGTGTGCACTGCAAGTGTGTGCGCACAAACAAAGACAACTACAGTGGCAAGATTGACAACAGATACTCAGTGAGTTCAGTTCTTGCGTCGCACACGGTTGAGCTATGCGGACAACCTTAGCCTAACATGTCCATTGTACTGCATGTCCACTGTACCTCATGACCTCAGCTTTCAATCTAAGAAACTGAGAGTAGAGCACGGCTCATTTATTTGACTAATCATGTTATGATGGCTGACAGTGAAATTGGACAACATCACGTAACCTCCAGTGAAAATGGATTTATTCCAAAAGGACAAAGCCAAAACTTTACGTCAATGACTTTGGATTAATGAAGATGGCTGTTTGATGTGTTTCAGTCCGTACAGTACTCCCAGCAGTGGTAGCTGCAACCACTCCTAGATTACATCTAGATTAGTAGCTGTAACCATCATGCACTGGAGCAGAGAGAACAGCCCTCACATTGGAACGCAATTAACAGCAACAAGGGCAATAAACCCCTAACAAAACAAACATCACACGTCAGTGTCTTCAAAGAGACTTTTTTTAAAAGCTGGTAATGATCTAGGTATTTCAGCCATGTCCCTATTAACTCAAATGTTCTAAGTGTGCAAATAGTCATCAGTCCACACCCAGTCCAGGAAAGATGTCACTTCACTGCAAAATGACTCACAGTCAAATCATGGCAACTCTTAGGAAATGTTATTTACCCTCTTGTATAAGGTTAATGGATTTACAAGGCAATTGCATATTGAACATCAATGGAGGACACCTTCAAATACACATAACATACAGTACATGGCCAAAGGTATGTGGACACGTTCGACGAGCAGATGTTTGACATCTCATTCCAAATCATGGACATTAATATGGAGTTGGTCCCCCCTTTGCTGATGTAACAGCCTCCAGTGGAAGGCTTTCCACTAGATGTTGGAACATTGCTGCGGGGACTTACGTTCAGCCACAAGAGCTTTGGTGAGGTCGGGCACTGATGTTGGGCGATTAGGCCTGGCTCGCAATCTGCATTCCAATTCATCCCAAAGGTCCGAACCATGAAAAACAGCCTCAGAACATTATTCCTCCTCCACCAAACTTTACAGATGGCATTATGCATTCGGGCAGGTGTGCTGAAATCCGCCAAACCCAGATTTGTCCGTCGGACTGGCAGATGGTGAAATGTGATTCATCACGCCAGAGAACACATTTCCACTGCTCTAGAGTCCAATGGCGGCGAGCTTTACACCACTCCAGCCAACGCTTGGCATTGCGCATGGTGATCTTAGGCTTGTGTTCGGCTGCTCGGCCATGGATATCCACTTCATGAAGTTCCCAACAAACAGTTATTTTGTTGACGTTGCTTCCAGAGTCAGTTTTGAACCCGGTAGTGAGTATTGCAACTGAGGACAGACGATTCTTACGTACCATGCGCTTCAGCACTTGCCGGTCCCGTTCTGTGAGCTTGTGCGGCCTACCACTTCGCAGCTGAGCCGTTGTTGCATCGAGACATTTCCACTTCACAATAACAGCACTTACAGTTGACCGTGTCAACTCTAGTAGGGCAGAAATTTGACAAACTGACTTGTTGGAAAGGTGGCATCCTATGACAGTGCCACGTTGAAAGTTACTGAGCCATATGGGCCATTCTACTGCCAATGTTTGTCTATAAAGATTGCATGGCTGTGTGTTCAATTTTATATACCTGTCAGCAACGGTGTGGCTGAAATATCCTAATCCACTCATTTGTAGGGTTGTCCACATACTTATGGACATGTAGCGTAGCTTGACGGATTTAATTTGTATTAGAAATCATGATCATATATCATATATATACACTGATTGACTTTTAATGATGAAAACTACACTGAGTGTAAAAAACATTAGGAACACCCGCTCTTTCCTTGACATAGACTGACCAGGTGAATCCAGGTGAAAGCGCTGATCTGTTATTGATGTCGCTTGTTCAATCCACTTCAATCAGTGTAGATGAAGGGGAGGAGACAGGTTAAAGAAGGATTATTAAGCTTTGAGACAATTGAGACATGGATTGAGTATGTGTGCCTTTCAGAGTGTGAATGGGAAAGACACATTTATGTGCCTTTGAACGGGGTATGGTAGTAGGGGCCAGGAGCATCAGTTTGAGTGTGTCAAGAACTGTAACGCTTCTGGGTTTTTCACACGCAACAGTTTCCTGTGTGTATCAAGAATGGTCCACCACCCAAAGCACATCCAGCCAACTTGGCACAACTGTGGGAAGCACTGGAGTCAACATGGGCCGACACCTTGTAGAGTCTATGCCCCGACAAATTGAGGCTGTTCTGAGGGAAAAGGGGGGTGCAAGTCAATATTAGGAAGGGGTTCCTAATGGTTTGTACACTCAGTGTATGTTTTAAATCCCTACAATTATGTTAAAACCACCAACATGTACTTTCACAGTTCATAAATCATTCAAAAAACTACCTCAGAAGAATATTGCAAAGAAAATCATGTGAACAGAGCATAGGACAATACTATAGTCTACTACAATACTATATGTATACATTTCCCTTTGACAACGAAAAATGTATCAATATATTTTTTAGGACCTCTGGACATAAGATAGAATGGAAGAGGTCCCTATTCCGTAGAGTCTATCTTGTTCATAATAAACCTTTTCACTTTGGGGATCCCTCATTGACAGGCTTTCATCTTTCAAAAAGAATTTGCCCGATAGGGTGGGGGATGGTGGTGTTGGCTCCACAGTCAATGTACTCAAAGGTGTCTTCGGACAGCTGCTCCGAGTGAGCCAAGTAGGAAATGTTCATTGTCATTCTGTGGAAGACAAAAAGGGATATTAAGGTAGACATTTTGAAATCTTCCTCCGGAAGTGCACAGTCTCGTGTTTCAAAATGTCACTTTTACAGAATGGCCAAGTTCAAACGTTTGTTTTTCTGTTGTTCCTGACTACCTTTTTCCCATGATAAAAAAAGCAACTTTAAATTGGGTTGGTATATGACCTAAAAGCAAATACTATAGTTACACTGTTACTAGTGTTAAGGCATGATTCATCTCAAATGGACATGAAACAAAATGTGTGAGATTTTTGAACATGTGGCTTGAAAGGGGCAGTTCGGCCGCGTTTTAAAAAGGCTAAAAACGTTCCTATTTTGGCTCCAGTAATCATAGTGCTTGGTCTTGAAAAGCAAAATTCTGATTTGGTCTTCAAGAACACTGACAACAAGATTGGTCAGCAAAACTACCATGTACATCATTCTTAGAAGCATAAGATCTGTGCGTTTGAGTGGTTCCAAACAAGAGATGTTACAATGGGAAGTCAATGGGCATACTACAGCCTGGCAGGCAGAGGCTTAAGTGCCTTGAAGTGTTTGTGGTGCAACAGATGTGTTTGTGGTTGGCCTCTTTAACATATCTTGGAATAGAGTGCGAAACTCACTGCAAACGCAAGAACAAGGTGTGAATCCTTATGGTGTCTGACTTGCAGTAATTACTGAAACAGAGGAGATATAAAAGACATTTATCAGCCTACACATTTATCACATAAGGAAAATAATATATTTTGAAAGCAAAACTAAGAGCGTACTGTAACTTTAATTCATACTGTAGGTCCTACCCAAGAGTTCATACTGTAATGTACACGTATGCAGATAACACTGTATTTCCTTCCTATTTTAGAAGCCGTGATGACGGTAATGATAATAAATGTCATGCTTACTTCAGGCCTGGGTCCTCAATTGTTATGGGTATGACAACAGTATACTGTAGGAGATTGGAAAACTTCATTTGACTGGGAATTAAAGGTCCAATTGTTTCATACGGAACCATAAACAAAGTCTCTTTGCATTACACAGTATTACAATTGTGTAATTGATTTAGATGAAACAACAAAATCAAACCCACCGCTTTCTCTGAACGTGATTTGACCGCCGTCATATTAGATATCTTGATCCTGCCAATCACTGTTTCAGCAATCAGCACTTGTATATCAAATTCCAAGAATTGAATGTCCGCAAAGTTCTCATTGGTGACGTTAAAGACATTCTGGAAGAGGAAAAACAAAGTTTGGTCACACTGACCTCATACAATAAACCAAACAATAAGTGATCACATATTGTCTTTGATATATATATATATATATATATACACACACATAGTATATAGTTGAAGTCGGAAGTTTACATACACCTTAGCCAAATACATTTACACTCAGTTTTTCACAATTCCTGACATTTAATCATAGTAAAAAATCCCCGTCTTAGGTCAGTTAGGATCACCACTTTATTTTAAGAATGTGAAGTGTCAGAATAATAGTAGAGAGGAGGCAAGGCTTTGTGATGGACACTCCAATACCTTGACTTTGTTGTCCTTAAGCCATTTTGCCACAACTTTGGAAGTATGCTTGGGGCCATTGTCCATTTGGAAGATCCATTTGCGATCAAGCTTTAATCTTCCTGGCTGATGTCTTGAGATGTTGCTTCAATATATCCACATAATTTTCCTTCCTCATGAAGCCATCTATTTTGTGAAGTGCACCAGTCCCTCCTGCAGCAAAGCACTCCCACAACATGATGCTGCCACCCCCGTACTTCAAGATTGGGATGGTGTTCTTCGGCTTGCAATCCTACTCCTTTTTCCTCCAAACATAACAATGGTCTTTATGGCCAAGCAGTTCTGTTTTTGTTTCATCAGACCAGAGGACATTTCGCCAAAAAGTACGATCTTTGTCCCCATGTGCAGTTGCAAACCGTAGTCTGCCATTTTTATGGCAGTTTTGGAGCAGTGGCTTCTTCCTTGCTGAGCAGCCTTTCAGGTTATGTCGATATAGGACTCGTTTCACTGTGGATATAGATACTTTTGTACCCGTTTCCTCCAAAATCTTCACAAGGTCCTTTGCTGTTGTTCCGGGATTGATTTGCACTTTTCGCACCAAAGTACGTTCATCTCGAGGAGACAGAACCAGTCTCCTTCCAGAGCGGTATGACGGCTGCATGGTCCCATGGTGTTTATACTTGCGTACTATTGTTTGTACAGATGATCGTGGTACCTTCAGGCGTTTGGAAATTGCTTCCAAGGATGAACCAAACTTGTGGTGGTTTACAATTTGTTTTCTGAGGTCTTGATTTCTCGCATCATGAGGAAGGAAAATTATGTGGGTATATTGAATCTCAAGACATCAGTCAGGAAGTTAAAGCTTGGTCGCAAATGGGTCTTCCAAATGGACAATGACCCCAAGCATACTTCCATAGTTGTGGCAAAATGGCTTATGGACAACAAAGTCAAGGTATTGGAGTGGCCATGACAAAGCCCTGACCTCAATCCTATAGAAAATCTGTTGGAAGAACTGAAAAAGTGTGTGCTAGCAAGGAGGCCTACAAACCTGACTCAGTTACACAGTTACATTACTCTCTGTCAGGAGTAATGGGCCAAAATTCACCCAACTTATTGTGGGAAGCTCGGGGAAGGCTACCCGAAACATTTGACCCAAGTTAAACAATTTAAAAGCAATGCTCCCGAATACTAGTTGAGTGTATGTAAACTTCTGACCCACTGGGAATGTGATGAAAGAAATAAAAGCTGAAATAAATCATTCTCTCCTATTATTCTGACATTTCACATTCTTAAAATAAAGTGGTGATCCTAACAGACCGAAGACAGGGAATTTTTACTAGGATTAATTGTGAAAAACTGAGTTGAAATGTATTTGGATAAGGTGTATGTAAACTTCTGACTTCATCTGTATATGGGAGCGCGGCACGCATATATCTCGTATTTACCGTGATTTGCATTTCAACTGTTTGTGGGGTGAAGAAGACCATCACTGATTTGACGGTGACAAGGGACAGTGAGATACTCCGTGGGAAGAGGAAGAAGAGGATCAGACAGCAGATCAGGAGACACACCACCACCGAAATACACACATAGAGTTTCCTGGAAAAGAAGAATGCAGTTAAAGGTTAAAGGTCCCGAACAATCTTTATGATTCCCATGTAAAATAGCCTTTTGAATGACTAAAATATAACGTTAATATTTGTTTTGGATAGAAATGCTAAACATTTTACAAAAAGTAATTGTTCTCTAATGGCTAACTACCAGGAAGTTTGAAAAGGCTGGGTGAGTGGGCGAGTGGGCGGGAAGCTTATATTCATGAGCTCGCCTTGACTGACAGCTCTTTGAAACACCTATGTTGAGCAACTTGGATGCAGTGAGCAGTGTTGCAGTCAAATTATCTCAAGAAAATATAGTGATACACAAAGCAACTCGAGCAAAATTGCACCAATGATGTAAAAAAAATCTACATCTCCCATTTGTCTCTTATGATGCCTTCTGAATCAACATGTTTGACACAGGGGGAGAGGACCAGTAACTTTATGATCAAACTTTATCAATGTAAAGCAACAGTCATTTTTCATACTTTTGTCATCATACTGTACTTTGATCTGGTTTCATCCAAATATCATCCAATTTCATGAGAAAGTGATTGACTGTTTGTGACTAGGGTTGCACATTTTGGGGAATATTCAGAGGTGGAAACTTTCCATGTGAATTAACAGGAATATATGGGAATTAACAAATATATGCAAATTAATATTAATACCATTTAAATATAGATGTTTTTTTGCATTGGATATACAGTGGGGCAAAAAAGTATTTAGTCAGCCACCAATTGTGCAAGTTCTCCCACTTAAAAATATGAGAGGCCTGTAATTTTCATCATAGGTACACTTCAACTATGACAGACAAAATGAGGGGGAAAAAATCCAGAAAATCACATTGTAGGATTTTTAATGAATTTATTTGCAAATTATGGTGGAAAATAAATAGTTGGTCACCTACAAACAAGCAAGATTTCTGGCTCTCACAGACCTGTAACAACTTCTTTAAGAGGCTCCTCTGTCCTCCACTCGTTACCTGTATTAATGGCACCTGTTTGAACTTATCAGTATAAAAGACACCTGTCCACAACCTCAAACAGTCACACTCCAAACTCCACTATGGCCAAGACCAAAGAGCTGTCAAAGGACACCAGAAACAAAATTGTAGACCTGCACCAGGCTGGGAAGACTAAATCTGCAATAGGTAAGCAGCTTGGTTTGAAGAAATCAACTGTGGGAGCAATTATTAGGAAATGGAAGACATACAAGACCACTGATAATCTCCCTCGATCTGGGGCTCCACGCAAGATCTCACCCCGGGTGGTCAAAATGATCACAAGAACGGTGAGCAAAAATCCCAGAACCACACAGGGGGACCTAGTGAATGACCTGCAGAGAGCTGGGACCAAAGTAACAAAGCCTACCATCAGTAACACACTACGCCGCCAGGGACTCAAATCCTGCAGTGCCAGACGTGTCCCCCTGCTTAAGCCAGTACATGTCCAGGCCCATCTGAAGTTTGGTAGAGAGCATTTGGATGATCCAGAAGAAGATTGGGAGAATGTCATATGGTCAGATGAAACCAAAATAGAACTTTTTGGTAAAAACTCAACTCGTCGTGTTTGGAGGACAAAGAATGCTGAGTTGCATCCAAAGAACACCAACACCATACTGTGAAGCATGGGGGTGGAAACATCATGCTTTGGGGCTATTTTTCTGCAAAGGGACCAGGATGAATGATCCGTGTAAAGGAAAGAATGAATGGGGCCATGTATCGTGAGATTTTGAGTGAAAACCTCCTTCCATCAGCAAGGGCATTGAAGATGAAACGTGGCTGGGTCTTTCAGCATGACAATGATCCCAAACATACCGCCCGGGCAACGAAGGAGTGGCTTCGTAAGAAGCATTTCAGGGTCCTGGAGTGGCCTAGCCAGTCTCCAGATTTCAACACCATAGAAAATCTTTGGAGGGAGTTGAAAGTCCGTGTTGCCCAGCAAAAGCCCCAAAACATCACTGCTCTAGCGGAGATATGAATGGAGGAATGGGCCAAAATACCAGCAACAGTGAAAATCTTGTGAAGACTTCCAGAAAACGTTTGACCTCTGTCATTGCCAACAAAGGGTGTATAACAAAGTATAGAGAGAAACTTTTGTTATTGACCAAAAACTTATTTTCCACCATAATTTGCAAATAAATTCATTAAAAATCAATGTGATTTTCTGGATTTTTTTTCTTATTTTGTCTGTCATAGTTGAAGTGTACCTATGATGAAAATTACAGGCCTCTCATCTTTTTAAGTTGGAGAACTTGCACAATTGGTGGCTGACTAAATACTTTTTTGCCCCACTGTATCTACCATATCATATGGAGACAGAAACATAAACATTTTACCTTATCATAAGTAGACATAATTGCAAATTATTAAATCATTCCAATAGAAAAAAAGAAAAAAAACTATTTAGTTACGAATTGAACTTTAATTAAATTAATTGACTCTTCACATGGGATGATTTCACTGAACAACAAAAGGGAATATTGAATGATCCCCAAATGATCCATCGCATCTCCCAAAAATGTTTTCAACATACATCTGTAAAATGATAGTCTAGAAACTAAAGCTTGGTTGTCTTCCTCTCAGGCTTCCATGTCTTCTCCACCTCTTGAACATTAGACTCTGAGGCCTCATCTTCACTGTCACTTTCCAATCTTGAGGATAGCTCGTTGTCAGGCTCAAAAAGCCTAAAATTTGCCCGGATGGCCACCAATTTTTCAACCCTTGTATTGGTCAGCCTGTTGTGTGCTTTGGTGTGTGTGTGTGTTCCCAAACAAGGACCAGTTGCACTCTGAGGCGGCTTATGTTGGTGGGAGTTGGAGGATGATGGAGGCAACAGGGGAAAGAGCCTCAGATCCACAAAGTCCCTTCCACCAGGTGGCTGATGAGATATGTTGGCACGAGTGCCATAATGCATCTCCATCCCAAAGCCCTTGCTTTGAAGTATACTTCGCCAGACTGCCAATAACCTTGCCCTCATCCAAATCAAGGTGGCGAGACACGGTAGTGATGACACCATAGGCCTTGTTGATCTCTACACCAGACAGGATGCTCTTGCCAGCATACTTGGGGTCCAACATGTACGCTGCGGCGTGTATGGGCTTCAGGCAGAAGTCTTTACACTTTTTGATGTATTACAGAACTGCAGTTTCCTCTGTTTGGAGCAACAGTGAAGTGGGCAGGGCAGTATGGATTTCTTCTCTTACATCTGCAAGCAGAGTCTGAACATCAGACAGGATGGCATTGTCTCCCTCAATCCGCGCAAAGGCTACTGCTATAGGTTTCAGGAGTTTCAGGATGCTTACCACTCTCTCCCAAAATACATCATCCATGAGGATCCTCTTGATGCGGTTGTCCATATCGGAAGACTGTGATATGGTCATTTCTTGGAGAGAGTCCTTCCCCTCCAGGAGACTGTCAAACATGATGACATCACCACCCCAACGGGTGTTGCTGGGCAGCTTCAATGTGGTGCTCTTATTCTTCTCACTTTGCTTGGTGAGGTAGATTGCTGCTATAACTTGATGACCCTTCACATACCTAACCATTTCCTTGGCTCTCTTGTAGAGTGCATCCATTGTTTTCAGTGCCATGATGTCCTTGAGGAGCAGATTCAATGCATGAGCAGCACCGCCAATGGGTGTGATGTGAGGGTAGGACTCCTCCACTTTAGACCAAGCAGCCTTCATGTTCGCAGCATTGTCTGTCACCATTGCAAATACCTTCTGTGGTCCAAGGTCATTGATGACTGCCTTCAGCTCATCTGCAATGTAGAGAATGGTGTGTCCGTTGTCCCTTGTGTCTGTGCTCTTGTAGAATACTTGTTGAGGGGTGGAGATGATGTAGTTAATTATTCCTTGCCCACGAACATTCAACCACCCATCAGAGATGATTGCAATACAGTCTGCTTTCTCTATGATTTGCTTGACCTTCACTTGAATTCTGTTGAACTCTGCATCCAGCAAATGAGTAGATAAAGCATGTCTGGTTGGAGGGGTGTAGGCTGGGCTAAGAACATTCAGAAATCTCTTCCAATACACATTGCCTGTGAGCATCAAAGGTGAACCAATTCCATACACAGCTCGAGCAAGACATTCATCAGCATTTCTCTGACTAGGTTCCTCCATTGAGTCAAAAAAAACCTTCTGATTCCAGGAGGACCATGAACTGTTGCTATCGATAATGTGTCCGAATCAAAATTTTCACCTTGAATAGCAGTAGAGGGACTTTTGTCAGAGGTTGCTTGTTGTGAGCGCTGAGGGAACTTGATGCATTTGGCCAGATGATTCTGCATCTTTGTTGCATTCTTCACATATGATTTTGGCACAGTATCTGCAAAATGAACACAGCTTTTCCTTCTACATTAGCTGCAGTGAAATGTCTCCACACATCAGATAGTGCCTGTGGCATTTTCCTGTAAAGATTAGAAAAAAATGTGTATTTAAAAAAAAATACAGTTCCATGTCCAGATAAATAGTTAAGCATTTAGATATAACAACTCCTTTGTAAGATACATGTTTTAAAATGAAACATGTATGGAAACTGGTGAATTAACACTCCTCAGTTAGCAGGCTCAAGCAAGCTAAAACCCACATGGTAGCAAAAACTAACTAACAGAAATTGTTAACAAGTTAGAAATTACTTAAACACTTTGCTGTAGGCTACTATTACTAGTTAACAAAAAATGATGTATGTCATATAAAATATATTCACCCCCACCCAGTATTGTAATCAAAACTTACCATAAAGCATGCAGTCCTTGGCTGAGACAGTGAAGTAGTGTAGGCTCAATATCATCTCATTAGTGTGCAAGATCTTGAGAATCCGCTGTACATGTGATGGAAGTGTGCACTGCACATGTGATGTAAGAATGTACTGTGCATGTAGAGGGTAGCAATTCCATTGGAATTGGGGATAGTTTAACCAAAATATGCCACAAGACCTAGAATTGCCTTTTGTGTATCCCACAAAAAAAGGTTCACTGTTATAAGATAACTTTTTTGATGAATTTAAGCAAAATTCCCCAAATTCCAGGGCTTAACTTCCCATGGAACATTTCCGGAAAACTTCCTGAAATTTACCGGAAAGTTTCCAACCCTTTGCAACCCTATTTGTGACCTTTAATAACCATGAAGCGTAACACAATATGTTGATTAAACACACCAAGAATCTTACTGTATACAGTTTCGTATGGGTAAAGCTCAAAAATCATATCAATCTAATTTTATTCAGAATAAAATGCTTACTTACGAGCCCGTTAGTAACAATGCAGAGTTAAGCGATTATAAAAAGAATAAAATGAGGAAAAATTGTTTATATACAGGGAGTAACACTACCATATCAATTTGCAGGGGTGCGAGGTAATTGAGATAGATATGTACATAAAGGCAGAAGATCTAATAATAAGATTAAAAAAGGAACAGAGTAGCAGTGGCGTATGATGATTGTGAAAGTATGGGTGTCTCAGAGGAGGCTAGTGGGAAGAGCTACAGATGGTCGGGCTCATTGTAATGGCTGGAATGGAATATAATGGAATGGTATCAAACACATCAAACATATGGAAACAACATGTTTGACTCCGTTCCATTGGTGTGTATGTGTGTGTGGCGTCAGTATGCGTTGTGTGTGTGTCTGTGTATGTGTGTGTGCTTTTTGTTGTTGTTGTGAGAGTGTCAAGTGTAGTGTGAGGGTAGAGACTTGTGAGTGTGCATAGGGTCAGTGGAAAATAAGGTCAAACTCAATACAGATAGTCTGGGTAACCATTTGATTAACTATTTAGCAGTCTTATGGCTTGGGGATAGAAGCTGTCTCGGAGCCTGATGCTCCAGTACCATTTGCCGGACACTACGTCACTGGGGCCTCGCTCCCTGCCATCCAGGACCTCTATATCAAGCCGTGTCAGAGGAAGGCCCGAAAAATCTATATCAGGCAGTGTCAGAGGAAGGACCGTCATGCATTCTTCACGACTGTGCGGGTGTGTGTGGACATTGTTAAGTCCTTAATCATGTCGACCCACTCCACTACAGCACTGTCGATGTGGATGTGGGAGTGCTCACCCCCCTGTTTACTGTAGTCCACGATCAGCTCTTTGGTCTTACTGAGATTGAAGGAGAAGTTGTTGTCCTGGCACTACACTGCCAGGTCTCTGACCTCATCCCTGTAGGCTTTCTCATCGCCGTCGGTGATCAGGCCTATCAACGTTGCGTCTTCAGCAAACTTGATGATGGTGTCGTGCATGGCCACGCAGTCGTGGTTTAACAGGGAGTACAGGAGGGGACTAAGCACTCACCCATGAGGGGCCCCCATGTTGAGGGTCAGCGTGGTGTGTTGCCTACCCTCACCACCTAGGGGAGGCCCGTCAGGGTCCAGTTGCAGAGGGGGGTGTTCAACACAGTTATGCACGCACACACAAACACAATTAGACACTCAAAAACAGACACACACACTTACGTCCGGCTGGGCCTCAGTCTAATGTCTGAACATGGGATGACTGCCACTAGCTGATCATGTCCTATACAGAGAAGAACAAGTTATTATTTCACAGTTAGAGATACTGCTGTATTGGCATGTCAGCCTTGCTGCACAGAACACAACAGCAATTTATTTAATTTCACAGAGAACTGAAAGGGACTCTCCCTTCTTCTGAAACAAATGTGGGTTATGACTGCCACAAGCTGATCACGTCCTATACAGAGAACAGTAAGGTGAGTTATTACTTCACAGTTAGACATACTGCTGCATTCAAATCCAATCCAAGTTTATTGGTCGCGTACACAGTTTAGCAGATGTTATAGCGGGTGCTGCGAAATGCTTAAGTTACTAGCTCCTAACAATGCAGTAAAATATCAAACAAGTGCACAAATAATACAACATTTAAATAAAGAAATGTCAACATCCCAAATAGCACTGTAACAGTAATCCAAATGCAATCTATGTGTATATACAGTACACCAGATTAATTGACACAAGATATACTAAGAATTATATGTACAGCAGTAGATACTGTATATTAGAGTGAGCTATGTCAAGAATCCAGTATATTAATAAATATGTGGTGTGTATAAATAGTGTAACTAAAATGTAATGTACAGTAGTATAAATATTAGAATGAGCTACTGTATGTCAAAAATACAGTATTTAAATACACAGTACAAAGCCCCATGGCAAAATTGAAAGAACTGCAGGAAATGAGCTAACAGACCAGTCCGCAATATAAATATATAGTATATGTATGTGAATTAAGTGTAAAGACAGTTGGACAGTATGTGAAGAGAAAAGTATGTTTACAGAAGTAGTTGGGAGTGGCATGTCAGCCTTGCTACACAGAACACAACAGTATTTTGAGAACTGAAAGTGACTCACTTCTCTGAAAACAAATGTAGGCTATTAAATACAAATCTCAACAAGCCTTGAATAACAACATGGAAATAATCACAACATCAACATGTAAGTACATCACAGGCACAACTAAGTAGTTAGTCTGGCTGAAGTGGACCACCTACCTCTTGGAATACGCCCTACTCCCCAACAAGTCGGGCAGGTATCTCCTAGGTTGCCTGTACTGTTCCCGGTGATGGCTCCATATAGTTGGGAATGGGACTGAAGTCTTCTCTTCTCCGGTTCTTGTTCCTGAGGCATGATGGCCTCTGTATCATCCTTGGAGCCACTGGAGTGTTCTAACGTAACCATAGTCGAAACACCATCCGATCTAATGGGAGAAATGCAAACACAACCCCCACCCCACTCTGCTCTTACAAGGTGGAATTTCCCTCTTGAAGATCAGCCATGCATTCCCTCACTTCTCACACAAACAAGTACGATTGATATTGTCTAGTTCGGTATTACTCCATCTATAAGCACCTTGGTGACGCCGTTGGTCCTCTTTGTGAAACCTGAAATAATGTTGAGTTGCACTTTACGGTGTGAGGGCACCATAAACCTTCAACCTGCCTCTATAAAATAATTGTCCTGAATTAAATCTAGAGACATAGGAGGAGACAAAGACATAGGATGCCCAAGTCCTCAACATTGCTGTGAAGACAAGATGGTTAGCATCACTGTATAGTATCGCTGACTGATTGCAGATCTATAATCGACTGCTACTGGGTTAGAGAAGTTGTCAAGGTGAGATGTTGAAAGGAATATTTTTTGGGGGGCCACAATATTGTTACGATGTAGGCCCCAGCTATTCAACTGATCTGACCCAAGGGCCACATTTGTCCAATTTATGAATTTAGAATGTCCCTTTGATAGTGGCGTGTATTCATGGATGCCAAGGGATGCCAGGCTCCCCCCCAAAAAAGTATCTTTCGTCTTTCGGTATGTCATAATTGTTTCCCTCCGGTGGCTAGCTAGCCAGCTAGTTAAAATTGGCCCTTTCCTAAATCAGCCTTGGTTGGATTTAGGAATTTGGACTTGTGGTTTTACTTAATTCTCCATACTGGCCAATGATTATAAAGGTGATTCTTATCCAACCATTACCATTAATTCATACATTGTTGTGCCCCTGGCCTGAGAGGATGGAAGTTCAATATGTAGCTACATGTAGAAGGCTAATGTTAACTAGCTAATGTTGCCCATGAATGGGTTAGGCTAGAGAGCAAGCATTTTAGCCAGGTAGCCTAGGACAACAAAAAATACAAGTGTGTACTGTATATGACAGGGGGATAGACTGTTTCGTCAACGTGAAAGAGAGGAGGATGACATTGGCGCTTCTCGACAAGTAGTGAGTCAACATGTTTTTCTACTTGCACGAACACACAGACACGCACACATAAATCAGAACCTTGGACAGCCATCATATTTAGCTTATGGTGATTGGACTAAATTGTTTTGGTATCTTTTAGTTGTCACTGTATTAGACTAAGCAGAGGTGATTTGATGGTGTTCAAATGTTGAAGTTGAAATGGTGCTGGAATAGTAGAGGCAGCTCCTGTTTTCTTTGCAACTTGCGGTCACCCTCTGTGGTTCTAAATCCATAGTTGTTTAGTGGTCCGAAAATGTCTGAAACTGGAACTTGCTTGACCATGCTGTAGGTCATGTAACTTTCTGTTACTATAAATGGAATATGCTTTGTGGACTTCACTGGATTGAGGTTGCTATCCTTGCCTTCCCCAGGGATTTTACCCATGCACCACTACTGCCCTTTGATCAATTCTGAAAATAACTTCTTTTTTAAAGCAAAAAGGTGCCCTCTTCAAAATGTTCCAATGGGAGAACCTGCTTTCCTGTAGTCTCGCCCATTAGCTGCTGTCACTCAATATCACTAAACATACCAGTTACAGTATCACCATCTACTTTTATATAATGTTGTTCGTTTGCTAAGCAAGGGTAATAATTCTCTCAAGAGAGCAACCTATGTGAGCTTAGTTGCTTTTCTCAAGAAAGCCAACAGATATCTAGCGAAAATGCTTGATGAGAAGTTCGTATTAGATGCAGTTCGTTTTTTTGTGACATCTTCAATCAATTTAATTGACTATATTGATATGATTTGAAAAACACTGCTTTTCAAAAATGTGTTATTTTTCTCCTCTGATATGAGCACAAACAAAACACTACGCTGTGCAACGAGATTTGATGAGTTTTGCACCTGGATCAGATCGACAGCGCCATTGCATTTTGGTACACCAGAATTACATTAATTTCCAATGAAACGCTGCGTTTGCCTTACAGCATTGCGTTGCAGAGGCAGTTGCACTGCATACCTAGGTTTTTATCGAATATATGCGTCAACCTGTATGCATTGACAGCTTGACAGAAATGGTAGCAGAAGGTGAATGTTGAACTTTTGTTGCAAACATCCAGATGATGCTGCATACTATTTTGCGCATTCGCTGTCGGTGTGTTTGAAGCATAAAACACGGTGTTTGTCTCGCTCTGTGTAGTGCATATGTTGGATTTATCGAACAAATGCATCTAACAGTATGTGCAGAGGCTTGACAGAAATGGTAGCAGAAGGTGAATGTTCGGGATCAGCTGGATATGTGTGCAACAAAAAGTCTGCTACCATTTCTGTTAAACTGTCTACAGCATACATTTTGATGCATACGTTCGATAAAACCTAGCTCTGCACCACACCGAACGCACTGCACCTGCCTCTGCAACGCAATGCTGCAAGGCAAACGCGGAATGTAATTCTGGAGTACCAAAATGCACCGAACGCACTGCCTCTGCAATGCAATGCTGCAAGGCAAACCCAGAACGTAATTATGGTGTACCAAAATGCAATGACACTGTAGTCCCCACAGAGGTGGTGCACAGTTTGTTTATAAAGATCCGTTCTCTACTGATGTGGGGGGAGAAAAACAACTCTGCGAAAGCTAGTCAACTGAAACATGCCATTCACACAGTGGCAGTCGGTGCCAGGGAGGACGATGTTTATTTATTTATTTTATTTTTTGACCAATGCCTTATTTCTATTACAGGGTATTGGATGACTGTCATTCATATTCCATTCACCCAGCTCAATGTAACAACGATAGGTTTAGGCTACTACATGATACTCTAAAGTTGTCCTATACCCAGCATGAGGTTGCTAAAACCCAGCCTATGAATGAAAGTTTACGACATAGGTTGAGAGACATTTGAGTAATCAAGGTGATCATCTGGATGTGTGCAACAAAAGTTCTGCTACCATTTCTGTGACATGTTCAATAGCACCTTGCGTACTCTTGCCCGCATCTAGCTGATCTAGTGTGTAATTATTAGTCTAACAGTTACAAACGAGAGTTTCAGTTGAACAAATTCAAGTGGCGCAGTGTTCTAAGACACTGCATCTCTGTGCTGGAGGCGTCACTACAGACAACCTGGTTCGAATTGGGAGTCCCATAGGGCGGATCACAATTGGCCCAGCGTTGGCTGTCATTGTAAATAAGAATTTGTTCTTAATGGACTTGCCTAGTTAAGTGTTTATCCCTGTTCCGTTTGCTTCCATTTAAGAAAAAAAAAATCAACAGAATCAGCAGAATTAATACACCCCTGATCACTTGCAAACACAGTTCACTTTCATGGCAGCCACAAACAAACAGCATGATCACTTTGATCCTTGTATAATTACTTTTAGCATCTAGGTGCTCTCCTTCTCTCACCTTTTCCCTTTGCTTGTGGACTTCAGTCCACAAAACATCAGCTGTCTGATCTGGCAAAAAATATCTTACCAAGCCAAACCTTCATATCATAACCGCTACACACAGCCTACATCATTGTCACCATATTAATGTCATAAAAACTGATTTTATATCAGAGCTGTGCATGTTGTTCACACGCGTACCTGCCCTCATTGGCTAGAATGGTTCCACCTGATCTCACCTCTACTTTAGGCTGAATGGTAGAACAGCTATTACCATGTTAAAATGTTATGGAATGCATTTTTTTGTGGTAGGCCACTCTGGTAGACCTAAATTATTATCAAATAGCCAGAGTAGCCTACTTGACCACTCTAGAAACTGTAACTTGAATCTGGTACAGCTGCAGTGCTCACAGTAAACTTGGGGCTCCTGAGTGGCGCAGAGGTGGAAGGCACTGCATCTCAGTACAAGATACCCTGGTTCAAATCCAGGTTTTTAACGGACTTGCCTAGTTAAATAAAGATAAAAAATATATATATTTTTTAATGTGCTGGAAGTTCACCAGAATTTTTACAACATTCAAGCATGCGCTGCAGACCTGAAATGTGCTCAGAGAACATTGCTGGTGGTATGTCTGCCCTATACATTATTTACGCTTAAAAACATTGATTTTAGTTTTCAATTTGAATCTAGGGAAAATTACAATGCATTAGTTCAGCTGACAGTGTAGAAAGTTGATATGCTTTTGCCTCTAAGCACTTACCGTATAAAATTATGTCCTGCTAATTGTTGATTAGGTAAATACTCTCAGCCTAGCATGTTTTATATCAGTCAAGGATTAACGAATGTTGGACACTTCTCCTACATCCTTTATATAAATTTGCGAAGTGAAGTAATCACTTCCTACTTGAGGCATTTGACAGGAGGGATGTCGTTTCTGAATGTTGTATGTTGCCACTTGGTGGTAAATTACAAGCATTAACCACGACAATGTTTATCATATGCGCCTACAATTTGATTAAGACTTTGATTAAGAAATATATGGAAAGCAATGTATGGAAGTCGGTAGGCCAATGTCAAATTTCTAAAACAACACTGAGTATAACTTATTTTAAGTTGCAAACAAGTTTGTAATACCTTAATGGCAATGTAATGCCCAGCAATTCAATGCACATCCCGTTTTTAGAAGGTAGAACATACGTTGTAAAAGCCATTTTCAATATCATCTTTATGTATTACACTAACCACAGCTACAGACGCCTATAGAAAGGAACTTCGAAAGAAAAGGCCTTGGCCAATTGCAACCAAGGGATAGTTAACCCATAAAGAAATGCCATATTGCGTTCCTTGCCCTGCAAGCAGTCTATGGACAAGGTATGGCAGCAATCCATGCTTTGGTTTTGTTAACCTGGACTCTTTCAAATGCTAACTTTATTTGCATTTGTGGCAGACATCCATTGCAGTCAATGGTACCCATACTTGCATTGTATCTAAAATGGATTATTTAGCTCAACGAAGTCATATAAATGATGTGGACATGAAAGCGCACAAATGCTAATATAGGAGTGTTGGATTGGAGTGTTTGTAATCATGTAGACAAGTTATTCATGGATTACATAAAATTGTAAGTAGCCAACACGAGTAAATTGCCACAGTGGATTTGCTGTGGTAAACAAGGGAATACTTAATTTCAGTTGCAGGAAATTGTCATATTTCAATCTGTGCAGTCTTCTCAATGAGTAGGTTTAATTAATACAAATATAATAGCCCGTAGTGAACAGGACAAACATGTCTTGAAAAACTTTGAGAAAGCAGAACTAAAACTTAACACTGACAGCTTAATGCTTCTTGATGGTTTAGCTGAAAAATTGTGCTTAAATACCATCAAGCATGACAATTACCCTCTGTTCTTTACATTTCAACTATTTTGTGCCGTGCACATTACTTAAAGTTAACCTATAAGTTCAACAAGTCATCAGACACAAAATGTACAGAAACCCATACAATAAATCAGTGCCATTCAAGCAGGTGCCATTCAACAGGTGTAAAGTTCTTAAGTAAAAATACTTTAAAGTAGTATTTAAGTCTTTTTTTTGTATCTACTTTACTATTTATATTTTTGACAACTTTTACTTCACTACATTTCTAAAGGAAATAATGTACTTTTTACTCCATACAGTTTGCCTGTCACCCTAAAGTACTCATTACATTTTGAATGCTTAGCAGGACAGGAACATTGTCAAATTCACAGACTTATCAAGAGAACATCCCTAGTGAATCTGGCAGATTCTGAGTGTTGGTGTGTGCCCCTGGCTATCTGTAAATAAAATGATTTAAATTTTTACTTTTGATACATATGTACATTTTAGCAATTCAATTTACTTTTGGTACTTAAGTATATTTAAAAACAAATACTTTTAAACTTTTACTCAA
This sequence comes from Oncorhynchus tshawytscha, assembly GCF_018296145.1. Lineage (NCBI taxonomy): Eukaryota > Metazoa > Chordata > Actinopteri > Salmoniformes > Salmonidae > Oncorhynchus > Oncorhynchus tshawytscha. The sequence continues at coordinate 9,990,036 of NC_056453.1, forward strand.
GTAGTATTTTACTGGGTGACTTTCACTTTTACTTGAGTAATTTTCTAAAGGTATCTTTACTTTGACAATTGGGTACTTTTGCCATCACTGCCATTCAAACAACCTTGAAAATACATTTCAGCCCCTAAAATAGAATTGTGCAATTTGTTTATTGGCTGATTGACAATTGCAGTGTACTTACTTACGTGCTGATTGAAAGGAGACCCCTTTAGCAAGCACAGTTAATATTTTCAGCATTTCTTTCGAAAACATGATCTTTAAACTGTTAGTATTTGAACATATCACAACCACGTGTCCAGTTACAAACCTATTTTTTTCTGAAAGGAAAAGTACACACAGAGATAGGCCGAACTGTCAAACATAGTATAGGCCTACAACGTTTGAAACCTATGCACTCAAATCACCATGACTCGGTCACTGATTACCATTCATAAAAACAACCTATGAGAAACTTGGTTCCATGAACAAACTTAGGAATGTTATGGTTGGATATACATAGTGTTGTATGATAGAAATATAAGAAAGGGGATGATTCTTACAATGTGAAAGAGGAAAATTAGTACAAGTGTGATTCAGACAACATTTATAGATGCGAGTCCTATAGTACCACAATTATGACTCGTGTGCTTAAAACTGACATGCAGGTGTCTCCTAAAAAGAAACAGCTTATTTCCTTAGTCTGCAGTGTCTGTTCCTTATACAATCCACAGGTGAAATGTTGCTTGTAGCCAGACATTTAGAATAACAGTACTTTTGATACATACATACAATATTGCATTGTTTAGGCCAATTCACTACTATATCTAAAAGAAATCTGACATCTCAGTTCTTTAGCATTCCTATGTAATTGAATCCCCCTGTGACTCAACCATGTAAGTCCTTCAAAACAACAAGAATAGTCTCAATACCCAACACAATGGAGAAGATTGGAATTCTGATTACATTCACAACCTCCATTCTCTTTGGGACAGAGAACCTACCCTGGCCCTGTCAATAGGTAAAGCCCATGACCTGACATCAGTGGCAAAATGAACCCCCCCCTCTCATTGGGTGTCAGGGGTCGTGTAGCGGCCTGGCTGATTGGCCGACCGGCCCGTCAGTAGTGTGTTGTCGGCCATGGCGACCAGCTCGTTGACAGTGTGCAGAAGGTTGTGCCTGTGCTTCATCAGCAGCCACTGGTTGAACCGCTGGTCCCTGAAGCCCATCTCCAGCAGCACGGCCATCATGGAGGCGTCCTGGCTGGCCGGGTCCACACCACGCTGCAGTGAAGGGGGTGGGGGAGCCAGGTCAAATGGTTAGTTCTCGTTTGTCATGTTAAAGTGCACCGGGGTTATACAATAATACTGTACATTCAACACTGTAAAAAAAGACATGCATCACCTTGGTCTTTTGAGCCAAAAACGCTTTAAAATAGATAAGCAACTTTTTTCACAGTTGTATGAAATAATCACTCATCTTTATAACGTTATAACCATTCATCATAGAGCATATTAAAAAGTTATGTCAAGTTTTATCTCATGGCAGTGTGTGACGAGGTGACGTAGTGTGCTGTACGTGGGACCTACCTGTGTGGAGCAGCTCTGTCCAGTGAAGAGAGCCTTATAGGCAGACGCTGCAACTGACAGAACGCCTTTTACTAGTCCCTCCGTGATACCGCCTTGGCCCCTACAGAACAGGAAGGATGTTGTTTGTCAGCCACTATGGGGAACAATTTGTTCCAGGGCCAGTGGTTTGGAGCTAGCAATGCTTTCACAAGACCCAAAATGCCACAAAGCGTGTCAAAAAAAAGCTGTGTCACAGTTATATCACCAATGACATCACACCATGAATGTCTTTAAATATCTTCTCTTTATTGCGGTTTTATCATTTACAGTTGTATCTTCTGATATATACCTGTAGGCAGGTAGCGTAGTGGTTAAGGGCATTGGGCCAGTAACTGAAAGGTTTCTGGTTCGAATCCCGAGCCGATGAGGTGAAATGGGTTGACGTGCCCTTGAGCAAGGCACTTAACCCTAATCTGGATGAGATCTTCTGCTAAATGACTAAGATGTAAATGTCATGTGTCAAAAATACTGTGCCTATCAACAATTAATGATTAGTAGACATTGAAATGTTTCACATTCAAATATTAATTTGTTGGCAGAAACCAAGTGTTTCAACCAAGACAAATGAGGACAAACATTTTTGGGGGTAACTTTTACCATTGAAAAGCGATATTACAAGTACAAACACTAAAATGTTTGAAGCAAAATAGCATTGTTTTTTTAATGACAATTGCTAAATTCAAGGAGTTGGTCTGATGGGTGCAGTCTCATGACATCGGCCCCCCCCTTGCTTGCGGGAACAATGGAGAAGCAATAGAGGACTAAAGAGGAAAGGCCCACCTGCCATATCATGAGGAGACCCGGACCACCTATTGAGATGTGACTTTTGTTAAGTAAATCAGGTGATAAATGACGTACTAGGGAGGCTGGAGTCTGTCTTTTAATATTGTGTAGGTGTTTCACCTTGGGCGCAGGGAGCTGCAGGGTCTGGAGTTGGTCGTCTCCAAGGCACTGGCTAAGCCCGATGGTCTGGTTGTACTAGATACTGAAATATAGATGGGGGGGGGCGACACATGCTGGATGAGAGAGCTATTACAGAACAGTTGAGATGTTTTCCTGTTCCCGTCTCTTCGAAAGACACATATGTTTCCTTTCTGGTCAGTGGCTGCAGACGGCGAAGTGAACACATCCTCAAAAAGACATGACGGAACAAACACAAGACAAGCAAGTCACATTAGTTAAATTGCATATTTTTTTGGGCTGTGTGATCAGAGCTTCCAAAAAAAACACGTTGCGTCTGCTTCATGCAGTGAAAAGGCTGTATTTTGTAGACACTTTCCCGACCGTCTGTGTGTGTCTTAACACTCACCATTTAAATGGACCACTGGTTGGCATGGTTCTACTGGTCCAGACGCTCGTTGACTTGTTGGCTCTGCAACGTGGACTGCTTCAGACCTGGAAAACACACCAAAAATAATGATATACTGATCGGAGAGAGAACGGACAGTGGGGCAAGAGTATAAAATCAGTCTGATAGTCCTCCCGCAGAAGATACTGAACAATTTGCACACTTTACTTCAATAAAACACACTGTGATTGAACAGTAACATATCGTGATATCATTGTCCCCTGTAATAGCGGAGCTGATGGCTCTCTGAGGCAATAGTAGGCTTTCTCACCTGTGTGTGTACAGGGCCTGTGGGGGCAGGAGAGAGACCGGCGGTGGCACCACCTCAGGGGCAAGGGGGACAGCATCCAGCGTCTGGGAGGCACACAGCATCTGGTTGACACTGCTGTGGATGGTGGTCTCTGTGACTGTGGGTGCAGCCTCGCCCCTCTCTTGCCTCTCCCCCTCTGGGGTGGCTCTATCCAGCTCCTCAGGCTCAGAGTCTGGCGCCGCCTCCTGCTCCACGGCTGCGGTAGTGACAGGCTCCGAGAGGGCGGAGCTGTGCGTGGACTCGTCCAGCGGCCGACTGGTGTCGAAGCAGTCCGGCAGGACTATGACGTAGTCCTCGCAGGAGGATGAGGACAAGGTGGAGATTTGGCTGCTCACCTCGTCCCAGTCCGCTCGTTCTTCTTCTTCTTCCTCCTCATCATGTTCTTTCTCCTCTTCAATCTCCACGTAGTTGTCATCCTTTTCATCTTCTTTATCCTCGGCTTTCTGGTCCTTCACATCCTTTCTGCCTTTGTTGTCTTCCTCGTCCTCCTCCTTCATTGCATACAGCTCCATGTACACATTCTCAACCTCTGGGGCCAGAAGCACCTCTGAGGACAATGCATTGAGAACAAACCAACCGTTTTCTGATTTTGTCTCGTAATCATGTCTTCTGCTAATTTACAATTGCCAATGTGTAAAAAGGTGAGAGCATTACTTGGTGCATTTTGACTTGAGTTACTAGAGTCTGTAAACAGAAGCAGACAGGCTGCAGTGAGAGCGGTTCCTTACCTGTGACAGTCTCCTCTGAAAGTGTGATCTGGGGAAGGCCTGGAGGTGAACCTTGATCTCTCATAACACCCATCATCAGCAAATCTGGTCCTGTCACTCTTAATGCGGTGTCAAATACTTTCCTCTCATAGCCGAAGACAGGGCCCGAGGCTACAGCTCCAAAAACTGAAACAACTTTAGTTTTTAACTTCAATTTAGACTATTTAGTTATTTAGCAGACGCGCTTATACAGAGCGACTTACAGTAATGAGTGCATACATTTTCATACTGGTCCACCGTGGGAATCGAACCCACAACCCTGGCATTACAGGGTTGTGGGTTCAATACTGTCACAGTATTGCATGACAGTCAAAACAAATACCACAGATAGTGAGTGGACAGAACAACCATACTCAGTTGAATGATAAAGTCTCATATCATTTTCACTTAGTGAGGTTTACATGTTTTCACATTTTGTTGGGAAATTCAACCAAACAAAATCACCTTTGGGCTTGCAGTAGCTGGGCTGATGTCTGCGAGGGGGCTTGTGGTCGGGAGCCTCCTCGAGGGCGAGGGAGCGGATCACCGTCTCACACACAAACTGAGTCCCGCTGATGTCTTCCTCCTCGTGGCCAGGTGGGTCAGAGTTCTCACCATTCACTCCTGACCACAACACCCAATACAAAGATTAGGGTCGTGCCCGATTCAGGGTCATCACTGAGATCAAAACTTCTTTCACTCAAGCCGACACGTCCCCCTAGTTAACATAATGCCTCAATTCTAGCCTACATTCATAAGCAACACAACATCTCACAATTTGATATGTAATTGTTTTCACTTATTTACTGTACAACTCAGTATGGTGAAAGTCCACGACATTCGCTTCTGCCTTACCTAGCAGATTGTTGACCCGGTTCATCTCCGTGTTGTTTTCAACCTGGTCGGTGTCTGGGTGCTCCAGTAGAGGGCCATTGTGGGGCAGAGGGGACACACAGGGGGTCAGATCTACCAATGGAACAAAAACAAACTCATCTCGGTCATCACAAGTCTGACAAGCATTAGGTCTTGAAACTCTCTGAATATCAGGGAAGAAAATGCCCCACCCCCCAAAATAACTTGACATGGACTGTGGTGGCGTCGTATTATTTCTTACCGACTGGAGTGTTGTTCGGAACTTTCTCCAACTCTTGCACAACGTTAATATCCAGCAATTCACAGGACAAAAGATCCTAATTTTTTGAAACAAAAAATACAAAGCACAAATATTGTTGAGTCATTGAATAAAGCATGACTTTGCCCCGTGGTGTACTCTACCTTTATGGCAAAGCCAACACCCTCTGCCTTGACCTAAGCCTTTCCTCACCTGTGCAGTGAGCAGGTCTACAGAGGGGAAGTGGTAGTCTCTGTGGCAGTAGTCTACAGACACGGCCAGACCACTGTCCCTGGAGCTGTTACTCGACATCCCCTCCACCTTCACCACCACAGGCCCGGGCTCCACCTCCTGAAGCAGTGTGGGAGAATGTCTGAACATGAGCAAGGCTTGGAATGATATAACGATACTAATAGTGGTGGAAATAGGCTGGATTTTGAGGTTTTATTACTGAATATAAGTCCAGCCCTATAGAAGTGTCTGCATTAGCTAAGTAAATATTATTGCTTTGTACCTGGTGTCAAATTTGCTTAGTAAATCCATCCCTGCACTAGTGTATGTACTAGGTAAAGAAATGTGAATGGGACACAGAGGTGGTTGACTTGCCAGGTATTTGTTCTGTGGATACTTGGCGTGTGGGCTGGTGCTGGGGGCCACCACAATGCTGCACCACACGCGAGGGCCAAACTGCTCTCCGCAGTGTGCAAGGCGCCAGTGGGAGGTGTAGGTGCCCTCCATCACCGGGGCGATGAAGGCCACACTGACCACGCCCACCTGGCCCGGCTGCAGGAGGGGCACGGCCACCTCACGGTTCTCCTCCAATGCCAGTGCCAGGTTACCCCACATGCACTTCAGCTAAAGACACAGGCATGCAAAGAAGACACAGACATTTACACAAACCCAAGGAACCAGACGCAAACACTTAAACAGAGAGCTTACACTGAATCCACAAAAGGCTGTAGCACTGGTCTGGTTAATCAGACAGGGTAAGTACTAATTACAAATAATCAATAGTTACAATTAGGTGGGGTTAGTTCTAGTATTCGGGTTAGAGATTGAGATTGTTTTAGTATGCAGGTTAGGGACTTAGATCGTTCCTCTTGGGTGGTACCTTGGTCTCGGAGGTCCAGGTGATGATGCCTGAGTTCTTCATCTTCCAATACTTGATGAACTTGGTGCCGGGCTCTCGGCGGGTCCCGTCAGGCAGATTTTCATCCAGAAACAAGGCAGCCATAGTGGGCACCAAGGTGGTGTAGGAGACCTCGGGACCCCTAGTATTTCAAGTGTACAGAGCATTGTTGAAAACAGCCCCGGCTTCAGACCCATCCCTGTTTTTTTTATGAATCATCGAAAAAAGCAGGATCCTTTTTTGCAGCTCAAAGCAATTTTTTTGTTTAGAGATATATGAAGCAGCAGCAGCAGATTCACACGTGAGGTAGTTCCATCATCCACCAGCGATAAACTCTATTACAACTATTACAAAGATGGCCTATTTCTTGGGAAAATATTTGATTTTTGCTCCATGCTGGGCCTAGAGACAACCAGCACTCTGACGCCCTCCCGGGGTGGCGCTTACTCTGGACTGGAAGCCTGGGGGTCTGGGGCAGGGCCTGGTGCTGGGGCAGCAGCAGGGGCCTGGGTGGTGGCCACGTTGGATCTGGCGGAGGTTGAAGCAGGGCCGCTCCATTGCAGGCCCCTCTTCTCCAGCCTCAGCTTCTTCTTAATCTCCTTCACCTCGGCCTTGAGCTGCCTCCGCTCGGCTTTGAGGCGCTGACGCTCAGCCTTGCGCACGGTCCGGTCTCCTCGCCTTGGAAACCTGGGCACAAACAAAATGTAGAGAGAGGTGTGAAGGCTAAGCATCTTCTGACAATGCAAGAAAGTAAGATAGGTAAAGTAATGCATAGCCAACATCACAGTAAAGGCAGGCTTCTACATCCAGCGAACTAACCTTAATTCTCCTGACATCCCATGCTCAGGGATGGAGAGGGGAGTCTTGGTTCTCACCAGGTTGTGACTGGGGTCGTGGCTGTGTCGACACAGCTCACATAAGATACAGGACGGACACACTCTGTCGAAAAACAGGACACCAAAAAGAATGCACGGGCAAGGTTATATACATATATTACTCAATGGAAGTGACATATTTCATGAGGAATAAGTCAAATAAACATTTTATACTATTTCAACTCCTGAGTTAATCATTAACAACATAATAGCACTTGATCTGTTATTGTTGCGATGCGGTTTACCTGCACTGATAAGCTCCATCGGTGGCTGGTCTCTTGCATTTGCTGCATTCCGGAGTGTAGCCCAATGAGGAGTAGGCGGGGGGGCCGGTGGAGGAGGAGTTCACCTTTGGGCCTTTGATATTGACTCCGCCCACTGCTCCAAGGGCCTCGAGAGGCCCATCACAGTTGGGGGTCTTGTGGGTGCAACACTGGCCAGAGAAGTCACTGCACATCCTCTCCACTACCTCCTTCACCACCTCATCCTTGAACTGACAGGAGAGAGATCCCGTTAAAAGAGGTTCCCACATTTTTTTTTCTAAGTTGATTTTTAGGGACGTTTTCCTTTATATTTCTGAAAGAGTAAAGAATATCATTTCAATATGGACTTACTTTTTCCATGTAAGATCTAAACCAAGCTGGAGGAAGTTTATCCTCTGGCTTAGTTACTTTGTTGTCCTTCACAACCACCTATAAAATCAAATGATTGACATTAAACTCATTATGATTGGTCAAATTCACAAATTCATATTATGACACCAAAGTGTGTGTTCATCAAATCTTAGCTCTACTTTTATTATTACATTGGCCCAACATTTCATGAAGACAACAATTATATTGCTCATGCCAAAATATACCACCCTGACACAACACTTTTCCTACATTCAGACAACATTACATCAACATTGAAAGCCGTGAGTGGTGCTCTTACAGCATCTCTCTCGGGAGTGACCTGTGTGCCTTTGTCCACAGTTTTGACCCTGGAGGGGTACGGCGGGGCTGGCCGGAGTTCCCCCTTCAGCTCCTTCACTTCTTGGGTCTTGCCCGGCCCAGTGCCAGCCTGCCCCTGCTTCGCCTTGTAAACGTTCATGTGCAACTGGTTCCCCTGCTTCTCTGCACTCTGGAGGAAATACATACAACACATGCCACGTTCAGTAATTACATACAGCATTCTACACACTGGAAGAAAAAGTTTTACAAATTTTTTGCTATTGAAAGCCATGAAAGAACATGTAAGTTTGAATACCTTCACACCCTCCTCATATTCCTCTGAAACACAATTAAAAGAGATCAGAGAATACATTTGTATTGGTGAAGATTATGAACGGTAAAGCTTTAATAACAGACACAAAAAAAGCCTATTAAATTAACACTATTTAAATACCTTGGCTATTGATGGAAACCTGGATCAAAGAAAAAGGAGATGCAGAAACAGAAAGAGTTACACAATATCTTCAGTTTACTGTATTCAGTATACTGAATAATCAACCATTATTAATATTGGGGCGTCAGGTTGTCTGGTTCGAATACCGGAGCCGAGTTAATAGTGGACAAAACCTCAATTGCCTCGACTAACATTGACTCTGTACCGGTACCCCCTTTATATAGTCTCGCTATTGTTAACTTACTGCTGCTCTTTAATTATTTGTTACTTTTATTTCTTAATCTTTTTTTTAAACTGCATTGTTGGTTAGGGTCCTGTAAGTAAGCATTTCACTGTAAGGTCTACCTGTTGTATTCGGCGCATGTGACTAATAAAATGCGATTTGATTTGACAAGGTGAAAAAAAATCCGTTCGCTGTGCACTTGGCAAGGCTCTTAACCCTAATTGCTCCATCGGCGCTGTACAACGTCGTGACCTTACTCTCTGGGGGAGTTACACGTGTGTAAGAGGATAAATATAAGAACACCCCCCCTGCTAATGTATCTCTTGTGTTTTATTATTACTACTGTTGTTGTACATCAGAAATGTTGGCACTGCATTCGTTGAAATAATACACAGTAGCACAAAATACATTTGAACTCACCTCCTCGTTGTCCTCATCAAAATATTTCACTTGAAAATGGCTTATTCCAAATGATGCTTTTATCTGCAGATTCAATTTAAAAAGCATGATGATTGAGAATCAGCTTAACAAGATAACATCACATATAATCATCATTTGTGTTGTTAGAAAAATAATTTGCAGACAAATGTAATTCGTGTGGTGTAATGTTGTGCTAGCTAGGCCTGCTAGGCAAGGGGCCTCGAAGAATCCAGGCTAGCTAAACTGCGCCAGCGCTACTTACCCAGGCTTCCACCGACTCCCATTCCGACTTGTCCAAATCTGGAGCAACAAATCTCTTTACATTTCCCCTGAAATTCACTTTAATAGTAACAGGGAGACCCATTGCTGATTTTTGCGATTAAATAAGGACAATCATGAAAGGTAATAGTGGACAAAACGAGCTTTCGCACTCGCCAATCCTCTTGTTTACATCTTCAGCTGCGTTCGGGAAAACACGATGACGCGTTCAGCACATACCTAATATGCATGCGTATTCGTTTGTAGTGTTGTCGCATGTTGAATACGTCATTTTTAAGCTCACAAGTGTGGCTGACGGGAGTGGGAAAACCACACGTTTAGCCCCGAATTGAATGAATTGAGGACAATCGTACTTTTACCCGGTTTGTGGTTAAAGAAGATGAATTCTCTCCTCAAGGTGGACAATGAACTCAAAACTAAGGTAAAACGTGATTTATCAACGCCACATGTCACGAGACATCATGGGGGAAAGTTGCTAGCTAGCTAATGTAATGCTAACGTGACTTAGCTTGCAATTATATGAATCAGAATGAGGCCAAGTGTTTAAGGTAATTTACTTTATCTTCTGCGCCCGTCATAACGGACAAGGCAAACTGTCTAACAGGGTGCACCTCCCTGAACAAAAGGGTTGCTGTGCCGCATATTTCGGTGCGAGCTAACGGTGTCGAGGTACCGTTAACTCAATTCGGCACAATTTTTTTTTTTTTAGGCCTAGTCAGTAGAGTAAGCATGTTGAAATGACGTTGATGAACTGATGACTGGTATCATATTGCAGACAGTCTAGTCTACTCACTTGTTGTATTTAAACAGACTTGCTGATTTATTGAATTGTTTTCCTGTGATATGACAGTTGTTTGGTTATTTGTTCAGGTCGATGCTTTCAGAGAACGAATTACTGGGGAGGTGAGTTTCCTTTCAGTGGTTTATTCATTGAGGGACAAAAGCAAGTATTTTAGCTAGCTACCTGTATCTAGATCTGAATGTAATTTTCCAACTCAACTCTTTGTTTCACAGGCGGAGGAGTTAGTTGCAAGTTTTTTCCCAAATAAGTTATTGGAACTCGACCATTTCCTCAAGGTAAACATATTTATGTCATCAAAATGAAATGATTAGTCAAATGTCCTCTTGACTTCCCTTTATAGTGTGTGTATGTATGTGTTGTTGGTCATCCTTTGCAGGATCCTGGCTTAAACATCTGTGAACTGAAGGAAATACACTCAGAAATCAACTTGACTGTGCCAGACCCCATTATACTCTCGAACCTCCATGATGGACTTGAAGCGGTGAGACTTGGAATGGAATTTAACACCCTGTAATTACCAAATGCCATCTGTGATTGCATGTGTTCATTGTAAACAACTTGATATCCTCTTCAAAGCAAAATGCCAAAAAGAGGAAGATGGAAGATGGCTCTGGGGAGGACAAGGGTGAGTAATTCACACACATTTTTACCTCTGAGTTTTCTGGTGTTTAGTTTTTTTTTTTAACCACGGGCCTAGTATGGGTGCCTGGCTTTGTCTGAAAGTGGGGGGTGGAAAGCTTTGGTTTAATGGCTGCTCCTGAGTGGCCCAGCAGTCTAAAACACTATGTCTGTGCTAGAGGTGGCACTACAGACACTGGTTCAATCCTGGGCTGTGTCACAACCGGCTGTGATCGGGGGTCCTATAGGGCGGCGCACAATTGGCCCAGCGTTGTCCGGGTTAGGGGAGTGTTTGGCCGGGGGAGGGCCGTCATTGTAAAATAAGAATTTGTTCTCAACTGACTTGTCTAGTCAAATAAAATACTTATCAAGTAATGCAAACAGACCCTGCGCAAGGATAAAGTGACTAAGGGGGCAATTGAAATCGGTTAGAGGGCACATTTTTGGGGGGGGTTCTTGGAATTTATATTGAATTCTGCTTATATCACGCTATACCACAAACATAAAGTTCAAATGCAGAGACTCGGACTATTGAGTGCTTTTGGTTGGCAGGAAATATGTAGTCCTCACATTTTATTGGTCACATACATGTTTAGCAGATGTTAATGCTTGTGTTTCAAGTTCCAACAGTGCAGTAATATCTAACAAGGAGTATTGAACAATTTCACAACAATACACACACACATCTAAAGGAATGGAATTAAGAATATATAACTATTTGGACAAGCAATGTCAGAGCGGCATAGACAAATACAGTAGAATAGAATACAGTATACATGAGTTGAGTAATGCAAATTATGACAACATTATTAACAATGACTAGTGTTCCATTATTAAAGTGGCCAGGCATTTCAAGTCTATGTATATAGGGCAGCATCCTCTAATGTGCTAGTGATGGCTATTTAACAGTATGATGGCCTTGAGATTGAAAAACAGCTTCTATCTCTCTGTCCTAGCTTTGATGCACCTGTACTGACCTCGCCTTCTGGATGATAGCGGGGTGAACAGGCAGTGGCTCGGCTGGTTGTTGTCCTTGATGATCTTTTTGGCCTTCCTGTGACATCGGGTGCTGTAGGTGTCCTGGAGGGCAGGTAGTTTGCCCCCGGTGATGCGTTGAGTAGACTGCACCACCCCCTGAAGAGCCCTGCGGTTGTGTGCGGTGCAGTTGCTGTACCAGGTGGGGATATAGCCCAACAGGATGCTCTGGATGCATCTGTAGAAGTTTGAAGGTTTTAGGTGCCAAGGCGCTGTTGCGCCGCCTTCACCACACTGTCTGTGGGTGGACCATTTCAGTTTGCCAGTGATGTGTACGCCGAGGAACTTGAAGCTTTCCACCTTCTCCACTCTGATCCTGTCGATGTGGACAGGTGGGTGCTGCCTCTGCTGTATCCTGACGTCCACGATCAGCTTTTTTGTTGACGTTGAGTGAGAGGTTGTTTTCCAGGCACCACACTCCCAGGGCCTTCACCTCCTCCCTGTAGGCTCGTCATTGTTGGTAATCAGGCATACTGTTGTGTCGTCTGCAAACTTGATGATTGAGTTGGAGGCGTGCGTGGCCACGCAGTCGTGGGCACAGGAGGTGGCTTAGCACGTACCATTGTGGGGCCCCTGTGTTGAGGGTCAGCGAAGTGGAGGTGTTTCCTACCTTCCCCATCTGGGGGCGGACGGTCAGGGAGTCCAGGACTCAGTTGCACAGGGCGGGGTTCAGACCCAGGGTCCCAAACTTAATGATGAGAATGGAGGGTACTATGTGGTTGAACGCTGAGCTGTAGTCAATGAACAGCATTCTTACATAGGTATTCTTCTTGTCCAGGTGGGATAGGGCAGTGTGATGGCAACTGCATCGTCTGTGGATCTATTGGGGCAGTAAGCAAATTTGAAGTGGGTCTCGGGTGTCAGCTAAGGTAGAGGTGATATGATCCTTGACTAGTCTCAAAGCACTTCATAATGACAGAAGTGAGTGCTATGGGGCGATAGTCATTTTGTTCAGTTAAACAGCCTATGTGAATGCAACCATACACACGGGTGTCTTAACACAATAATGCGAACTAAATGCCGAAAGTAGTACCCTAGTTATTCATGCAAACTAAGATACTAAATAGCAGTTTGTCTTAGATTACCGACACAACTGCGAATATGAACGAACACAATGCCGGCATACATTAAAAACAGTTTCAATACTTGCAGTTCCATTTAAACGCATGAAAAGCTATAGGCTACCAAGATAACCATAGCAATAATATGTAGGCTATCCATTTCTATGATGAAACATACCAATATGTAGCTATACCCAGGAGAGTCATTTGGTTTCTTGCATCGGAATGATATTGATTTCTGCTTATATCACACCAAAACACAAACCTAAAACTTAAAATGCAGAGACCATTGAGTGCTTTTGACCAAATGGTGACAGGTTGGCATGATATCTGTTTCGCTCTATCAGCACCATGGACAGCACCCTACACACTTAGCAAGGCTGTTTTGGCAATGGAAATATAGGCTAGCTAAAGAAGTCATTTTGCCGTTGCATAGCCTAGGTGTTTGCTGAAAATGAAGCCACTGGCTATACTACCAAGATTTTGATGTAAAACCAACCAATTAAACTGAACAACATTATAAACGCATCATGCAACAATTAACGATTTTACTGAGTTACAGTTCATAAGGAAATCGGTCAATTGAAGTAAATGTATTAATCTCTAATCTATGGATTTCACATAACTGGACAGGGGCACCATGGTTAGCCCCCGCCCCGCCAGGCAGAAATACTCCTCAGTTTCATTAGCTGTCAGGATGGCTGGTCTCAGACAATCCCCCAGGTGAAGAAGCCAGATGTGGAGGTCCTGGGCTGGTGTAGTTACACGGGGTCATGCTCCTTCAACTTTAGACATCTGTGGCATTGTGTTGTGACAAAACGGTACATTTTAGAGTGGTCTTTTATTGTCCCCTGCAAGATGCACTTGTGTAATGATCATGCTGTTTAATCAGATTCTTGATACACCATACCTGTCAGGTGGATGGGTTATCTTGGCAAATGAGAAATGCTCACCAACAGATGTAAAGACATTTGTGCACAACATTTGAGAGAAATAAGCTTTTTGTGCATTTGAAACATTTCAGGGATTTTTTTTTTTACTTCAGTTAATGAAACATGTGACCAACACTTTACATGTTGCGTTTTATATTTTAGTTGAGCATACGTTTGTTTCTTACCTTTCCAGAAGAGTTGCAGTCTTCTTGATGCTCTGTTGAACTTCACGAGTAATTGATCATTTCATTCTTCCTGAAATCGTCTTTTAAGATGCCCCTCAAATGCCAGTTGGATTAGTTGAGCTTTCGTTGGATGTAGCATGCTTCATCTGTGCTGACTTAACACATTTGTCAGTGGAAAATAAGTTATTGCCAGCTGCCTATCATTTAACAAGTGTTGACACCTCAGTTCCCATTGCACACCAAACGTGTTTTTATTTCTGCAGTGCATTTTAAATGCTCCCTGTTTGATGCGTGCCTAGTGAATCCTTTAGTTCTATCAATAGCATGCTTCCAGTTAGAATACCTGCCTTGGACCCAATACAGAACTTTGTTACTTTGGTTCCCCTGTCAATCTGCAGAAACTCAGTATTCCAGCCACTCTTTTCCTATGAACCGGTTGCTATTAAATGGACGTTTTTCAACAGAAACCCTGCGGCTAGGTTAAGATTCTAACCTGGTCCGCCTCCTCTGTTCCAAGATTTGTCAGGAACAGTCGGAACGGGCTGTGGAGCCATTATCCCGGTGGCAGTTGTTGACGGGTGCGTCTGCTCTTCACGCGGAAGTAGTTGAAGCTCGGCAGCAGCATCTTCTGCAGGGCTTGCCAGCGGCCTCAAGTGGTTTGACTTCTGGTATCCATTATGGCTGGTTAGAGCTAAATAAGCTAATAGCACTAATGACTTTTTACAGCTAGCATGGAAGCTAACTGAACTCTAGTGGTGGAGCAGGGAAGCAGCTTAAACTGTAAACTTGACCCTGTCCTTAAATCGTGCAGTTCTCTACTAAGGTGTAACCTTTTGTAGGCTGGTGGAAGGCTACTCAGTTCTACTGCGCTCCAGTGAAATTGGGACATGCCTGTGCTCGTCATGGCTCTAACAGGCAAAGTGAAACCCTACAATCAATTTGTTTGTGGTGAATGGAGCTCAAATGATGTGACAATACCATTGGACCAACGCCATCGGATATGAAACAACAATACAGATGTAAGAGCACAACAAAATGGATAAAGAAATGTATTATTGCAGGTGCCTTTTCATTGTAAGCATCAGTGGTACAACTAGTGCTTTCTAACTGCACTGAACCAACACAGTGTGCGTGGGAGCGACGCAAAACTTGTGGTCAAAACCATTCGTCTTGAGGCGATGGGGAGTGGGTGCAAAATGCAATCTGTTTTATTATATATATACAGTGGCCATATCTATTTTAATACCTAGCTCTAATTATTGAAAATGATAGATTACCCAATGTATCATGATATTGTTCTAGTAAAGTGGGGATGCAAAAACATGTTTGCACCCCTATTTTGAAAGTGGGGTTGCAGCTGCTCCGTTTGCTCCTATGGTCAAGTCCAGTTGTAAAAACTCTCTTGTTCATCTTCTCTTCCCCTTCTACAGTGGCTGGCACTAAGGTTTTTGTCATGCCTGGTGGGATGATGAAGAGCAATGCTAAGCTGGTGGACCTGATCGAGAAGGTCAAGCCAGAGATCAGGACACTGATAGAGAAATGTAACACGGTACGTAGCTTTATCCCACACAGTTTCTTCCTTAATCTATTTGGGCGGGTGCTCATATCACTCATTACTTATCACCGATGATCTAATATTCAGTCCTTCTTGTTCTTCAGGTCAAAATGTGGGTTCAGTTGCTTATCCCAAGAATAGAAGATGGCAACAACTTTGGAGTTTCAATTCAGGTGCCATGTTTACTTTAAATGTATTAAAAGGGCAAATGTTATTGCAGTCTGTACCTAAGGTCTCATTTAAGTGTATAGCTACATTGAACCATTACTCAATTACTGATTGGGCATCTGCAGGAGGAGACAGTTGCTGAACTCCGAACAGTGGAGGGAGAGGCAGCATCTTACCTCGACCAGATATCCAGGTACTAACTAAAGTCAACCCAGTCTTTACTTTGTTTACGCTGAGCACTCTTACTGCAGTAGACTGTTATCTTATTTCCTATCTGCCCATAGATACTACATCACAAGAGCAAAGCTGGTGTCCAAAATAGCAAAATACCCACATGTGGTAAGTGTGATTTGCTAACTGCAGGTCTGGTTGGCAAGCTTCTTCCAGGCAGAAACCTATCTAGTGTGTGCATTTACTGAGGGCAAAACGATGGTATGGACATTTGGATATCGTTCCAACCCTAATATGCATATTTTACCTGCACCTACATTTACTATTTACCTTGTCGCTAAATAGGAGGACTACCGGCGCACAGTGACGGAGATTGATGAGAAAGAATACATTAGCCTCAAGATCATAGTTTCAGAGCTGAGAAATCAATACGTGAGTCAAATGTCCTGTTATACACAGGAATAGTTTTCCTCACCATCCATTTCTACCTGCAAGTTAACATGTTGCGTTCTAATCCTGAACTCTGCTCTGCTACAGGTAACGTTACACGACATGATCTTGAAGAACATTGACAAGATAAAGAAGCCTAGGAGCAGTAATGCCGAGGCGTTGTACTAAGACTGACCCAACCACCCTTCCCCTGCCATGTTGTCAAGTTTTACGGTACCCCCAAGCCTGGGTTTGGGTCGTCTGACCGTCTAGAGCTAGACCATCACACCCAGATCAGTACAATCCAGAAACCATAGCCCCAGTAGAGACAACCACACGCATATTTTTGTTTTTGATTTGTAAAATATCGTCATTGTTTTAAAACCCTTTCAAGAATACGTTATGAGATTGCTCGACGAACAGAGAGGTCTAGAAAAAGTGCTATGTATTTTTAAAAATGTAATTAAAAAACATTTTGTCCATGCATCTCCCACTGTCTTTTGTTGAACTTATTTACACCCAGCTGTTTTGGATTGGTCCAAGATAGCATTGACCATTTTGATATCTGTCTACTGCTTTACCGAATGTCTTCTATGGCTGCGATAGGAGACAAGTCCAATGTAGGTCACTGAAGAAGTGCTTTTAGCAGCTGTGTGTTCAATTACCCTGGTGGTAATGGCTGGCTGCCTCTATGCTGGATATTATGGACTCAAAGCAGAACAATTATTTCAGAATGTAAGATTGTTTAGATTTTTTTAAAGTTGTATTTCTTTAAATACATTTTAAGACATGTTCCGGAACTTTGGCGACTACGAAGCGGGCGTTTTCCCCACATGGGCCAGCCACCTAGCAATATGAGTTCAAGCCAATGAGCTTTAGCTCCTCGCCATTTGAGTGACGGCTAGCAAGAGGCGCAAACACAGCAGAGTAAGTGAGAGCAATGACGTGGTGGATATGTGATGTAGAATGCAATTTTCTGGGACTAATTTCGGTTCATGGGTGTTCCGTTCAGAACTACTGGTTAAGTATACAGAAGTATATCTTTAAACTGCGAAATCCCATTGAGACCAAGGCCTCTTTTTTTTTTTTTTACAAGGGCATCCCGCACACAATCATACAAATTTACAATTCCAACACAAAAAATACTTACAAGCAAATGAAGATAAGTAACTTACAAAACATGATCATGAAAAAACAAACCTGTTCCTAAGTGAAAGTCAGAGACATTGGAAGGGCCCTTGTTAGATGAACTACAATGCGTTTAACTTCAGAAAGGTGTTTAACTAATTTTACTGATTAGAATATTGTAAGAAGGCATTTGGAATAGTTTCATTTTTAAACAGTATGTTTCATCATGCTTGATGTTCTTCAGGGGTGAAAAGGATCATGCAATATTAGACATCGATACACTCACTTCTGCTCACATATACCATTGACGTAACCCATGTTTTAGCAATGCACTTGTCACCCAGTAGATGGCGCTAAATAGTACATGTAAGGGCTGGTGTTAAATGAACATCCCCAGCAGTGCAAAAGTCAATCATGATTTACATTTAGAATAACACACATCTGATTCGACCGAACTGCATCTTGATCACTTACGTAACGGACCTTATGTTTTGATTATTTTATTGGAAAAGGTCTCTTTACCGTACATCAGATCAAAGAACAAATGTGTCTGGCATTAGTTCACATGGGTTTTACAGACAATGTTTTCTTCAGGTAATTTTCTTCAAGAGGAAATTAAATCCACCTTTCAAACAATGTATATTAATGATGAGGCCATCTGCGCTCTTTTAAGGTCCTTACTACTGAATAGTGTCTGTTCCAGGTGCATAGGAGTCAAAATAAGAATACTGGAAAAGATCGCGACTGCACACTGTCGAAAAAAGGAATACATTCCAAACGGAAGCTTACATACAAAATATAAATGTTTCTTAAAAAAAACTGTAGTGCAAAAATCGAAGTTGAAAATAAAGTTTCAGCCTCATGCCATCATCATTGTAAATTCGCACACACACCTGGCTTCTATTTCAAGAATAATATGTCACATGATCAGGTGTCCTTAATGTTTTGTATACTCAGTGTTTATGTTTTACATGCCTTTTATTTATTTTTGCATGTCAAAATGCCTTTGTTGTAAATGTTTTCGCGCCACATTGGTGGCAGTTGTGAAAAAAAGTAAATAATTAGAAGTGTTGCAAAGTTAATTGAAGTTAATGCCACTGTTGATTTATATAATTATTTCATTGAAAACTCGTTGGAACCCATCGAGCCATCAACGGCCTTTCTTTAAATTGCTATTGCGGCCGCGAACGGCCACGTTTTTCTAAAATTATCAGTGTCGGAAAATGTACTTTCTAACAAACTGTTGTGTATTCGCGTGGCTGTTGTCATCAACCAGAAACCGGAAAGGTATGCTGTCATTTTACTTTTTAAAATAAATAAAAATCACTTAGTCAGGTCCATAAGTATTTGGACAGGGACACAGTTTTGCATCATTTTGGCTCTGCACACCACCACAATGGAAACAATCCAGATGTGCTTTACTTTTAGACTTTCATCTTTACTTTAAGGGTTTTGTGAAAATTATTGTATGAACCGTATAGGAATTACAACCATTTTTATACATAGCTCCCCAATTTTAGGGGCTAAAAGTAAATTGGACAAATGGATTAAATAGATTTTTTCCGATTCAATGTACACACAATACCCCATGATGACAAAGCAGAGACAGGTTTTTAGAAATTTTTGCAAATGTATAAAAATAAATAAACTGATATGTAAATGTTATAAGTAAGACCCTTTACTGAAGCACCTTTTGGCAGTGATTACAGCCTCGAGTCTTAGGTAAGACAGTATAAGCTTGGCACACCTGCATTTGGGGAGTTTCTCCCGTTCTCCACAGGTCCTCTCAAGCTCTATCAGGTTGGATGTGGAGCGTCGCTACGCTGCTATTTTTAGGTCTCTTAAGAGTTGTTCGATCGGGTTCAAGTCCGGGCTCTAGCTAGGCCACTCAAAGACATTCAGAGACTTGTTCCCAAAGACACTCCTACGTTGTCTTGACTGTGGGCTTAGGGTCGTTGTGAACCTTCGCCCCCAGTCTGAGGTCCTGAGTGTTCTGGAGCAGGTTTTCATCAAGGACCTCTCTGTACTTTGCTACGTTCATCTTTCCCTCCACCCTGACTAATCTCCCAGTCCCTGCCACTGAAAAACACCCCCACAGCATGATGCTGCCACCATGCTTCACCGTAGGGATGGTGCCAGGTTTTCTCCAGAGAGTTCAATCTTGGTTTCATCAGACCAAAGAATCTTGTTTCTCATGGTCTGAGAGTCCTTTAGGTACCTTTTGGCAAACTCCAAACGGGCTGTCATGTGCCTTTTACTGAGGAGTGGCTTTCCGTCTGGCCACTACCATAAAGGCCTGATTGGTGGAGTGCTGCAGAGATAGTTGTCCTTCTGGAATGTTCTCCCATCTCCATAAAGGAACTCTGGAGCTCTGTCAGAGTGACCATCAGGTTCTTGGTCACCTCTCTGATCAAGGCCCTTCTCCCCCGATTTCTCAGTTTGGCCGGGCTCTAGGAAAAGTCTTGGTGGTTCCAAACATCTTCCATTTAATAATGATGGAGGCCACTGTGTTCTTGGAACTTCAATGCTCCAGAAGTATTTTGGTACCCTTCACCAGATCTGTGCCTCGACACAATCCTGTCTCGGAGCCCTATGGACAATTCCACAAAAGTATGTGGACACCCTTCAAATTAGTGGATTTGGCTATTTCATGCCACACCCGTTGGGGACAGGTGTATAAAATTGAGCACACAAAATCGAGCACACAGGCAAACATTTGCAGTAGGATGACCTTACTGAAGAGCTCAGTGACTTTCAACGTGCCACCTTTGCAACAAGTCAGTTCATCAAATTTCTGCCCTGCTAGAGCTGCCCCGGTCAGCTGTAAGTACTGGTATTGTTAAGTGGAAACGTCTAGGAGCAACAACGGCTTAGCCGCGAAGTGGTAGGCCACACAAGCTTCCAGAACAGGACCTCTGAGTGCTGAAGAGCGTAGCAAGTAAAAATCATATTTAACACTTACTACCAAGGTCCAAACTGCCTTTAGATGCAACGTACAAGAACTGTTCGTCGAAAGCTTCATTAAATTGGTTTCCATGGCAGAGCAGTCGCACGCAAAACTAAGATCACCATGTGCAATGCCTATAATCGTCTGGAGTGGTGTAAAGCTCGCAGCCATTGGACTGGAGCAGTAGAAACACGTTCTCTGGAGTGATGAATCACACTTCAACCATCAACCACCCGAGCCACTGCCTGTTCACCCCGCTGCCATCCAGAAGGCGAGGTCAGTACAGGTGCATCAAAGCTGGGACCGAGAGACTGAAAAACAGCTTCTATCTCAAGGCCATCAGACTGTTAAACAGCCACCACTAACATTGAGTGGCTACTGCCAACACACTGTCAATGACACTGACTCTACTCCAGCCACTTTAATCATGGGAATTGATGGGAAATGATGTAAATATATCACTAGCCACTTTAAACAATGCTACCTTATATAATGTTACTTACCCTACATTGTTCATCTCATATGCATACGTTGATACTGTACTCTATATCATCGACTGCATCCTTATGTAATACATGTATCACTAGCCACTTTAACTATGCCACTTGGTTTACATACTTATCTCATATGTATATACTGTACTCGATATCATCTACTGTATCTTGCCTATGCTGCTCTGTACCATCACTCATTCATATATCCTTATGTACATATTCTTTATCCCCTTACACTGTGTATGACAGTAGTTTTTTTTGGAATTGTTAGTTAGATTACTTGCTCGTTATTACTGCATTGTCGGAACTAGAAGCACAAGCATTTCGCTACACTCGCATTAACATCTGCTAACCATGTGTATGTGACAAATAAAATTTGATTTGATTTGATATGGTATTGAGTTGTAGTGATATGTGTTTACATAACCAGCGACAAGCTGCTTGTTTTGTCCTGTTTCTACCGATGGAAACTGTCCCAGCTTCGTGACTAATTAGCTAACATTGGCAGACTGTAACGTAAACTCACCCCATTCCGTACAAATGTGCGCAACCGCAACATTCAAACGAAGCTGCAAAGAAAACTAATGGGACTGTAGCAACCAGTGTTGCCAACACATTTTCAGGGTATGTTGCTGGAGGCAGGTTGATTTGTTGCTAAAAGTTGCTAAATTACGTTGTGATGTCATTGCGCGATAGCGTAAAACTGCGTCATTACGTAGAATACACAACAACGTTACTCAAATTGACTGGCCATCTCAGCGAAAAATATGATTTGACATTTGTTCAGGTACAGACGCCCACTCTTCTGTTCTTCTGGTTGTATAATTTTTATTGAGACATGTTGATTGATGTAAGTTTTGTTCAAGATCAAACATTCGCGATCAACTGTATTCATTGGGTTTGGCTTGTCAAACCCCTACTACTGCAGCTGCAGTCATGCGTGCATTTTAGCATTTGAGTCACTTTTCAAAAGTTGCTAAAAGTAATTTAAAAAAAAAATATTAAGTAACTAAATGTGTTGCTAGGTGTGCTGTTTGAAAAATAAGTTGCCAGAGTAGTCTGAAAAGTTGCTAAATCTAGCAACAAAACTGTGTTGACGTCAAAATCTGGGGTGTGAACTACATTTCTATTCAAGCGTTGATCGACATGGTAATGACTCTATGGTATTGGAGAAAAAACGGACCCTCGGTTACATCGTGACGTGTCATGCCGTAACGTAAAGCAACTATTTCTGTTTTACAATCTCTCTCCACCAGATGTAGCACTTATCTCATTGTTTAAAAACAAGAAATGGACAGTGCCTAGTCATTTTTTTCGTCATCACAGCCAGCGATCATCATTCTCAAAGCCAATGTTTACTTCTGAAGATCACTTTAGCACCGCCCTAAAAACCCAATTCATATTCGACACAAACCTTCAAATAGGTATGTATTGACACTTTATATAAACTCTTTATAGTGTTTTATTTTCATTTTAGAGGCGATAAGTTGGACAGATCGAGTGAAAAAAAAAGCAATTTTCCCACACAACATCTCTCCTCACTATCACGCATTAGTTTCGCTTCCCCACCCGCCATTTTTAAAAAGACCGGACGGGGCTCATTGCCTTCTTGAATTATGCAGAAACGGGAAGCGTTTAGGTCATGTAATTGATTCTGTGGGAAAGGGTAGAAATTGTGCTTTACAATGTTTTTGACATTACAGTTGATCTGGAAGTATTATGTTTTTGGGGCGCTAAAATAAGGTCAATTGTACGGACCAAGGCGATGTACAAAAGTGAGTGAGTTTACGTTAGTAGTCTGTCAGGCAACAAAACGAGAGTTGGAAGCAACATTGTACTGTCGAGACGTTTGTACCAAATTAACTCAAATATCGATCAGAATATCTAAATATCATAGCCGTCATCCATCAATCATTTGCTAATTGTTACCTTAAATCTCATTCTGAATGTCGCAAAATTCATAAATAGCCGTCATCGCATTAAGGATAGTTACGACATGACAGTGCTTCGTTCGCGATGCTGTCACTTGATCGTCTCCCTCCCTCCCTACAAAGACAATCAGCTAACTATGCCCATCGAAGTAGATGAAGAATTATTCTAAACATGTTTGGCTAAATTGCAGTGTCATCTTTTACTTTCAACATCCTAAATAAATAAACAATAGTTGATGTGTTGAATCTGTAAACTGTTGTGCCACATATTTTGACTTCTTACAATCTATGAAAAGTAATCTGACCATGGGGTTTGAAGTGTGTACCCTGTATAGCCTTTATGGTTATAATCTGACCTGTCTATGAACATATTCATGAGTGTATTTTTGTGTACTCTATCATGTTGAATTATCCATCAATCTGACATGCATATGCACACCATGATCTGAGAAATAATCTGTCCACTAAGTACTTCATAAAATTATTTGGATTGATTGAAAGTGCTGTGTAGCGTCATGATGATACTGTATAAGGTTTACTGTGTGTGTGTGTGTGTGTGTGTGTGTGTGTGTGTGTGTGTGTGTGTGTGTGTGTGTGGATTAGGAGACATGTTACTGCATAACACAATTTATTATAGAAACCCCTAATAGGTGATTATTAGGAAGAGAGTATGTGTATGGTTGAGAAAAAGAGATGAAGGAAGAGAGAGAGATTATGTTCCTAACCACAATTGTATCCTATTTGTTACTCTGCCCCCACTCCCCTCCCTTTCTCTCCTTCTACCTCTGTCAGTGATAGCGAGGGAAGTGATGTGGAGAGTCAGGGGTCAGCAGCAGAAGGCAAGGAGGAAGAGAAGTTAGAGATGAGGAGTGGACGGAGAGCGGAAAAGTAGGGGGAGAGGAACATGTACAGGAGGAAGCAGAGGGGGAGGGGGAGGAAGAGCACACCTGAGAGAGGACCCTACGTTTCCATGGACTGCATCTGCCCGAAGTCCCATCGGTCACCCTTGTACTACACAGACTGGGCCTAAAGTGACAGTAGCAGGGGTTTTGGAGTTGTTTTTAAAAGTGGTAGGAGTTATTTTTCTTCAGACCTGGTGTTTAATACCAACCTGTCTGCCACCACATCCAATTCACTGAGTTGTTGTCAAAGTAGGCTGTTATTTCTACATTTTGTGTCAGGCTGTAATAAATCTTATTGAGGGAGGCTATCAACATTTTGAAATAGTCTCTGAATAGTTGTTTGCATTTTTTATTTGTTACAGAAGTAATAATCTTTGTCAATCAAATAGCCTACTTTCTGGTAATATAATATTTAGAAGTATAATATATTATACTTAGTACATTTTGAGTAATTTATTCAAATGTACTAAAATGTAAAAGATGGTGCCGAAGAACACGTTTTACATTCTCCCAACCAATTGTGCAATTTTGTTATTTTTTTGGCATTTTGTAATTGTAATTGTAATTTATTTTTTGAACTTATTGTGTACATATTGTTGCTGCTACCATCTCTTATGACCCAAAATAACTTCTGGACATCAGAAAAGCTATTACTCACCGTGGACTGGAAGAAACGTTTTAATTTAACGAGTCCGACGAGAAGGATATCCTGCTTTCACTGGAACAGGCCCAGATCCATACCTTTCGTGTGAAGAAAAGATGCCGGAACAGTGGACGCAGATCAGGGATCCTTCTGAGAATCCGGAGGCGAGCGAGTAAACTCCCAATGCCTTCCATTCTTCTTACTAACATGCAATCAATGGAAAATAAAGTTGATGACCTACTATTAAGATTATCCTACCAAGGGGACATTAAAAACTGTAACATCTTATGTTTCACCGAGACGTGGCTGAACGAAGATACGGACAACATAGAGCTAGAGGGATTTTCCATGCACCAGCAAAACAGAGACGCTACCTCCGGTAATAACAGCTGCTGTGCAATGTCTAATATTAAAGAAGTCTCGCGGTATTGCTCGCCTGAGCTAGAGTACCTTTATGATAAGATACAGACCACATTATCTACCAAAAGAGTTCTCATCTGTATTACTTGTAGCCGTCTATTTACCACCACAAAATTAAGCTGGCACGAAGACCGCTTATGACCACATTTTTACCAGCATATCACATGTGCAACCAGGGGGGGGAAAAAATCATAGACCACCTTTACTCCACACAGAGAGATGCATACACCGCTCTCCCCCGTCTTCCATTTGGCAAATCTGACCATAATTATATCCTCCTGCTTACAAGCAAAAACTAAAGCAGGAAGTACCAGTGACTCGCTCAAAACGGAAGTGGTCAGATGACGCGGATGCTACACTACAGGACTGTTTTGCTAGCAAAGACTGAAATATGTTCCGGGATTCATCCAATGGCATTGAGAAATACACATCGATGACATCATCCCCACAGTGACTGTACATGCATATCCCAACCAGAAGCCATGGATTACAGGCAACATCCGCATCAAGCTGAAGGCTAGAGCTGCCACTTTCAAGGAGCGGGAAACTAATCCGGACGCTTATAAGAAATCCCGCTATGCCCTCAGACGAATCATCAAACAACCAAAACGTCTACAGAATTAAGACTACAAAGCGAAACCCAGATGTGAGCCTACTAGATGAGCTAAATGCCTTTTATGCTCGCTTCGATACAAGCAACACTGAAGCATGCACGAGAGCATCCACTATAACTCATGGATACTATGGCGACAGATATAAACAATAAGGTATGAATATATATTTTTTTTTAAAGTTATTAATGTATAAATGACCAGTTACCATAGAATTACAGAATATTCCAGTAACTTTGCAACCCTAGGATGGATGGATGGATGTACAGTATTATGTCACCATAGGAAATATGCATGTCCGCCACAATACTAGTCTCTGAGGCTGGATTGTCACCGACTTGATACTGGGGTCAAGTTAAGGTGATTTTGTGTGACATAGTAAAGCATAGTAATGCATAGTAAAGTCCTGTCTTTATTGATTATTGCTGGTATGTTTGTTTGAAACAGTATAATGGGTATGTACCACTAATACACAGATGCACGTGGTGCACACAAAAAAGTACTGCTCTTTGAACCGCCATGCCCAAAACACCCAACATCAGTGGCCATGAGGTACAGAGAACAAGTGTTGCTTTGCATTGAGCTGAGGAATGATGGCCTAGTAGTTAATGTTTAATGTCTGTCTCTGGTGAAAATTAATCAGCATTGGCATTTTGGAAAAACAAGACACAGAGAAGAAAAGCTGGACCAAATCTTTCTCGGAAGAACAATCAAACTCAAAAGTATAAACACCTCTGTCTGATTTTACTCACTAATTCATCTCTGCAAACTTGTTCACAATATCTAGTAAATACAAAACACAAAAATTGTCAAACACTTTAACTTCTTCAAATCAACCAGGTTACCTGCCATATTACAAACTTTTTAGATGCATGATCATATTCACCACCTGTGCATAACCATATCCATCTATAAGTCTTGAATGTATAGGATTCCATCAGAAGTTACACTGCAGCATCTACAGGGATAGGCAACTGGTGGCCCGCGGGATGCATACGGCCCGTGGACCAATTTAAAATCAGGGTGGGGGGGGGACTCGGTCAGTGTCTCAACTAAGAGTTAGAATAATACAATACAAGGTTCAATTTTGGAATTTAGTTGTGCATCAGCAGTTTCTTAATTAGCTCATGTCATTGGTAAATTAGTCTAGCTAAATTAGTCTAGCTATCTGAACTTGTAGTAAGCAATTACCGACCAGGGTGAGGCCCATTGATCATAAGTCATCAAATTAAAAACTGCAAACATTTGCCTCCACCCTATGGCAAAATGTTTAGAATTGCTTGAAATGCGCTCTACAACTGCAAAATCTTCTCTCCGCCACAGTGTGGATGTGTGGGTACGCAGACCCACGAGCCACTGCAGCCCCTCATAATGACTCCAGACCCCCATCATAGTTGCACATCCCTGACATGCAGTGCCTTCGGGAAGTACTCACACCCCTTGACATTTTTCCCAAAACATTTTGTGAAAGACTGAATTTAAAATGGATTAAATTGAGATTTTTGGTCACTAGCCTACACACAATACCACATGGTCTTGAGGTCAACCCCTTTGTTATGGCAAGCCTAAATATACATTGGCAAACATTTACAAAAAATATGTTTTCACTTTGTCATTATGAGGTATTGTGTGTTAGAAAAATAAATACATGTAATCCATTTTCAATTTAGGCTGAAACAACAATATGTGGAAGAAATCAAGGTGTATGAATACTGTCTGAAAGCACTGTACCTCTGTACTATCTACCTCTGTACTAAATGTGGTGCTGTTATCTCAAAACAGTCCTTCTGCATTGTAAAACAATTTTACAATATGTTGCGATTTTGTAAAATGACTGACATGGCCCCGTAGAGGCCCCCAGGGGCCAAATCTGTGGGGTTTCCATTTCTTAATCCTTTCGGGGTACATCAATGTACCTATGTAGCATATTTGGTGCTGTTATCACAAAACAGTCATTCCGAATTGTTAAACAGTATTACAATATGTTGGCATTTGGTAAAATGTCTGCTGTGGCCCCAGGGGCCAAATCTGTGGGGGCTCCATATATACTGTAATTATTTTCAGGGTACATACATCTACCTCTGTAACACATTTGGTGCAGTTATATCAAAACACTACTTCTGAATTGTAAAATGTTGTTACTTTCAGTGGCCATTTTGTAAGATGGCTGCCATGGCCTGATATGTAAATAATTTCAGGGTACATAAATCTACCTCTGCAAAATTTGGTGCTTTTATCATAAAGTGAACTGTTGTTATGAAAATTTCAGCTTAGCCGCCCCACTACCTGGGAAGATCCAGGAGAGTCCTCCGGGAACCAGAGCTGTGGGAATGAAGAGAGCAGCAGCACTCTTACTAAATGACAACACATAGAACACTGCCTGGTCTTTCGAGGAGAACGTCAAGCCATCCAAAATCTGTAGCAACAATAAAGAGACAGTGATACACCCCACCCTGAAGGGGATGCTGCTGTTCTTGTTCTCGGTGTAGAGGGGTGAGTGCAGGCCCAGGCCCAGGCCAAACAGGGTGCCCATATTGCGCAGGAGGCTGGCGAAAGGAGTGGAGTCCATGTAGACCCACTCGGCTCTCACACACCACTTCTGGGCTTTCTCCAGGGACCACAGCAGGTCCACGCCTATAGCTTTCAGTAGCTCGTAGAAGCCCACAGCAAAGGTGAGCAGAAAGAGGGTGGTGTAGAAGTACTTCTTCAGACTGGCTCCATAGATCCACTGCACTCTGGAGAAGGCCTCAGCCACCATGATACCTGCCATGGATATAGACAAGAACATTTTAGAACAAAATCAAAACCCGATACCCCTCTTACACTGTAAAGAAAAATCTAGTTGTTTTATGGTAATTTACTGGTAGCCAGTAACTGTAAAATACAAGTTTTAGTATTTTACCATGAATCCGGAAGAAACTTTGGTTTAATAGCACATTGCTGTAAAGGTATTGTAAAATATTTACTGTAAAAGTTACAGTATGTTACTGTAAATTTCAAAGAAACTTGGGTTTAACAGTACATTTCTGTAATTTCCAAAGAAACTTGGGTTTAACAGTACATTACTGTAAAGTTTACAGTCTGTCAGTAAAAACAACAGGATTATTTTACAGTGTACTTGCTGATCCAAACCAAGCCAATCCGAGCTGTACTGTGCCGGCCTGGTTGCGCATTCACCACAGTTCCTGGAAAGGACGACAACGTGAAAGGAAAATAACCAAGCCTGCACAGTACGATTCAGGTTAGCACAACCTGCTAGGGGTACAAGCTGCATCTTGAAATCTCGGTCAAGCCCTGGTTCTCTGACCTGTGATGACCCCACTGATGACCTGGTGCGGGAAGTGGGCAGCCATGTAGACTCTGGACATGCACACCAGCAGCTCTACTGTACACAGCAGCATCCAGAGCCCCACCTGCAAGAACCTGGGGAAGAACAAGACACTAAGGCCCTGCTCCAAAACAACAATAGATCCTACCCCCTAACCAAGTTTTTGTTTACAGATTTGTCCTCCAAAAAATCTATTTGAGGTCCAGAAAAAGGGCAGTTAATTGAAAATATATAAGTCCAACATTTCTACATACTTTCTATCTACAGTAGTTTCAGATGTTTGACGCATAACATCGGCTAGCAGGCCATAGTTTTCCCAACTCTGTCCTAACCCCTAGGCAATTTGTGTGGATCTGAAAGCACTGCATTGGGTATAAGCAGTAACAACACCATTGACTCCACTTCTCTTTTGACCCACCTGTACAGGAGAGGTGGGAACCATCTTTCTGTTGCCACTGAGAAGACAGCTGTTATCATCACGTACCACACCCCAGACGAGCCCATGGCATGACCCGAAGGGCTTCCTATTAAAAACAGCACACTTTGGCTTCATGAACCATTTTGGATATAAGCATTGGCTAAAGCACACACATATCTGGCTACCAGGGATATGATGAACATCTGGGCAAAGTCCCTTTGTTCAGCAGCTATTGTCTGCATTATTTTCCCATCATCACATTACACCTCTTTCCCATCCCTGTTTGGTTGTCTTATTTAGACAGTGGACACACACCATGAAGATGCAATTAGCTAAACAACAATTACACACTACACTACCCACTGAATTCCTTTCCAGATAAGATTATTCTCTTATGTATTTACCCTGCGGAATGGGAATCGATAAGTGCAAAGGCGTTATGGCCCTATAGTACTGGTATCAGTCATTTATGACATACAGGCCAAGCAAATAATGCCTTGTAAGAATTCGCAGATGAGTAGGTAAACCACCACTTCCCTCCGGATTATTGGCCAACGTGCAATCATTGATAAACAAACTGGACGATCTACGATTGAGACCATCCTACCAACGGGACACTAAAAACTGTAATATCTAATGTTTCACGAGACGTGGCTGAACAACGACACTGGTAATATAGAGCTGGCTGGCTTCTCTGTGCATCGGCAGGACAGAGCATCTACGTTTGGTAAGACGAGGGGCAGGGGTGTGACTCTATTTGTCACTAACTGCTGGTGCGTGATGTCTAATAATTGAAGAAGTCTCGAGGTATTGATCGCCAAAGGTAGAAACCTCATGATAAGCTGTAGACCACACTATCTACCAAGAGAGTTCTCATCTATATTATTCATAGCCGTCTATTTACCACCACAATCCGATGCTGGCACTAAGACCGCACTCAACGAGCTGTATACTGCCATAAGCAAACAAGAAAATGCTCATCCAGAAGCAGCGCTTCTGGATCCTGGACTTCCTGATGGGCCTTCCCCAGGTGGTAAGAGTAGGCAACAACACATCTGCCACGCTGATCCTCCACACTAGGGCCCCTCAGGGGTGCATGCTTAGTCCCCTCCTGTATTCCCTGTTCACCCACAACTACGTGGCCAAACACGACTCCAAAACCATCATTAAGTTTGCTGACGACACAACAGTGTTAGGCTTGATCACCAACAATGATGAGACAGCCTAAAGGGAGGAGGTTAGAGACCTGTAAGTGTGATGCCATGACAACATTGTCAGCAAGACAATGGAGCTGATTGTGGACTATAGGAAAAGCAGGGCCGAACAGGCCCTCATTAACATCGACGAGGCTGAAGTGGAGTGGGTCGAGAGTTTCAAGTTCCTTGGTGTCCACATCACTAACGAACTATCACGGTCCAAACACACCAAGACAGTTGTGAAGAGGGCATAAAAACACCTTTTCCCCCTCAGGAGACTGAAAAGATTCTACATTGGTCCTCAGATCCTCAAAAAGTTCTACATCTGCACCTTCGAGATCATCCTGACCGGTTGCATCACCGCCTGGTATGGCAACTGCTCGGCGTCTGACCATAAGGGTAGGGCATACCCCCCCCCATTTGATTTGAATAATGCTTCCACTTGCCAAAACTGCTAATATCTTGAGGTGTATTGAGTGATAATCATGCTAGACTCTGGCACACATCTATCTATGGCATTGCCTACCTGGTCCAGTTTCACAGGTGATGGGGAATTGTTTTAAGGCAGGGGCTGGATCTGTCCCATAGAAGCGGGTATCATGGACCCACCAATAGGGTCTCTCTCCAAATAGAACCCTGCCATGGAGAGGGAACATCATTCAACTCTTTGAAATTCCCGACTTTGTAATATATAATGACAATTTCAGTTTTAAATTATGTTCAAGTCAGAGTACATTTTTGTTAATGTGTACTAAATCGCAATGTGTACCAAAATCCATGAAAAACAAATGACAGAAAACCAATTTAATCCGTTCCTTACCACTTCATGACCAGGTTGAGCCAGTCCCCAATGACAGCCACCCAGATGAGCTTTACACCCACGTCCCTGCGCAGATGGAACCAGACTGGGAAGAAACAAAAGAAGGTGGTATGCAGGTCAGCCACTGTAGAGGCTAGGCTAAACCAGCCCTCATAATGCCCATACTGGGTCTGCAGATGGATGGCCACTTCCACCCCCCAGCTGTGGAAAAGATCCATGACTGTGGTGTGGATCCAGATCAGTCCCAAGGGAAGGTACACCAAAGCTGGGCGAGGATTGGAGAATGGTCAGGAGTGGTCCTCTTGAGCTCCAGGACTGTCATGCAGTCTGTTGTTCCCACTGGACTTTATTCAAGGTTAGGGCATTTGTTTGCTTCCAGGAGGTTGTTGCAGACACACTCTGTAACCTTTAGCCTACACATGGGCAGACTTGGTGATTTGGAGGCCAGTCTGAGGCCCCTGGCCTAAGTGATATTTGGTTAACCCTACCCCACCTTGTGGGCAAAACATTTGACTGGCTGTGGAGATTTAAAGAAAATATATATAATTTTAAAGTACATTTCCAGCAATTCTACACATTTTGCTATGAGTAGAGAAAATGTTGCAGTTTTAAAGCTAATTTCCCAGATATTCTACACATTTTGCCTTGACTTATGCCATGTTCATGCTATATATGGTTGCCTAATGGTAAGTCCGCCACTGAGCCTACACCCCTCCATGGAGCTCCTGCTCCCAAAAGCGGTAAACAGAGGTGGTCTGCTCTGGAGTGATACGCATTGATATGCATTCAAAACAGTAAGTCAACATTATTAAAAGTGGCCAGTGTTCCATGTCTATGTACATAGGACAGCAGCAATGGAGAGCTACTTTATTACTGACTGTGCAATGGTGAGTGAACGTTTTTCCACTTCAGGACTATACGTCTCTTGGTGAGGATTGTAGCAAGAACACTTCAAGTAGTCCAATGAAAATTGATTGACCTATCTATGTCTCACTACTTCAACCACATCCATCATTGGCATGTGAAATGAATGGAACTCAATCCATTGAAAATTCACTATTGACTTTGTGACCTGCTATAATGATGTCAGTTCATTGGCTATTTCCTTCCCAGATAAAACCCTGGCTTGGGGGTTGCCTTATCGGACTTATTTACAGTACAGTGAGTACCATATCTAGGACCTAGTGTTATTGGTAAGTTATCTTCTCAGCATCTCCTGAGTAAGTCCAAAACCATTTAATGATTGATTCCTTTATGTAACCGACCAGATGGGCTAGCTGCAGGATTCTGGCCAGACTCAAATTTCACAAAGTCGTCAGAAATGTATTATATAACAGACAGATTATGGTCTGCAAGTTGTCGAAGGATGGGCGTATTTAGCGTATTGTGTGTGTGTGTGTGTATATATATATATATATTTGCCTTTTTGTAATTCAAATGTTTTGTTTCTTATTTTTTTAAATGTGTTGTTTAAAACTGGCCAAAAAGTGGGCTTAGGGAAGTCTGTGCATTTGTGTGACTGTTTTAGTCCCTATCTTATCCATTACATGGTCTTACAAGGACATCTTACTGTATTACACATAAAGCAGACTGTAGTGTAGTAAAACATTGGGTTTTAATTTCAATAGAGAAAAGTGAATGCAATGCATGTTTTCCACGCATCCCCTTGCTTGGCTTGTTTTGCCACAAATTGTATTGTGGAGGCTATTTGTTGGGTTTTTAATTCTACCGGTCAATCATAAATGAAGTATTTTTGGCTCCATTTCAGGGTGAGAGACACAGAGACACTGATTGACTATTGTTTTGACCTGTCCTTTGTACTTATTTGTATGGCCTCTATCCTTAGTACAACCCTCCCAAACACCCCTGCCCCGCTGTGTTTTATTACACGTGCAAGGTCCAAAGATCAGGCAGGTACATGCCTGTGGGTGGTGGGACCCTCGGGTATAAAAACAACAGGCAGACTCATGCATACAGTGCTCTCATACCCCATCACATCTCACATTGGCTTTCTAGACTGACAATTCACTAGGGACAGTTCGAAAATGGAGGCAGTCATGGATGCCATGCAGGGCTATGGGGTGAGCACCACTAATTACCTTCAGACCAACTATAAGGACGCCCAGGGTTTGTTCCTGTGGGTGTCCTGGGCTGCTGACCTCAGGAACACCTTCTTCATCTTCTTCCCCCTCTGGTTCCACCTGCGGGAGTCAGTGGGCATCAAGCTCATCTGGGTGGCAGTGATCGGCGACTGGCTCAACCTGGTCTTCAAGTGGTGAGTCGTACTGCCTATGAATGTGTTCTGTGTGGTTTATGCATGTGTTATGAAGTCATTTACATTGGTACCCATCAAATAAACGGTTACTGGGATACCAATTCAGAACTTGATCAAATGTGTCCCTTCGGCTACATCTGGCACATTGACATGTCGATAAATGTGCACAGTCCCTGTCAATTTAATTGAAAGAAAATGCAACCGACTGAAATTCCCCACATTCATCTTAATTCTAAGTGGCTTGTGCTTTCCTTCCTTAAGGATTCTGTTTGGCGAGAGGCCGTATTGGTGGGTCCATGAAACACCTTACTACAGCAATACCACTGCACCTCACATTGAACAGTATCCAATGACCTGTGAAACTGGCCCAGGTAAGAAGCATCACTTTACTTTCATATTCTTCTAGCGTAGTGCCTTATGACATGAAATATACACTCCCCTATGTATTTATTTGGAAAGTGAAGCTACAACTTTTCATTTGGCTTTATACTCCAGCATTTTGGATTTGAGATTAGATTTTTCATATGAGGTGACAGTACAGAATGTCACCTTTTATTTGAGGGTATTTTCATACATATCTGTTTTACCATTTAGAAATGAAAGCACTTTATGTATCTAGTCCCCCCCAATTTGAAAGTGTCATAAGTATTTGGACAAATTCACTGTTAAGAGTATTTTCATACATAGCTGTTTTAGCATTTGGAAATGAAACCACTTTATTGAAAGCACTTCACAAACATTTTTACGCAAAATGACACAATACATTATTTACCATTCATTTCTATTGGGCACAACATAATCCGAAACGCAACCAAAACAAACTGCAAATGCATCCAACAAGTATCTAATCAAAGGTTTTGTATTTGGTCGCTTATTTCTAGCTCACAATGACTACATCAAGCTTGTGACTGCAATTTCTTTGGATGCATTTGCAGTTTTTGGTTGTGTTTTAGATTATGTTGTGCCCAATAGAAATGAATGGTAATTAATGTATTGCGTAATTTAGGAGTCACTCAACAAAATGCTTTAATTTCTAAACGGTAAAACAAATATGTATGAAAATACCCTCATATTAAAGTTCACATTCTGTGCTGTTGCCTCATATGACGCCTCATAGGCAACATTTTCCTCAACATTTGATCTAAAATCCAAAATGCTGGAGTATAGAGCCAAATTAAAAGTTTTCGCTTCACTGTCGAAATAAGTTTATGGGAGTGATATGCTATGATTCAGTGAAAATAGCCAATGTTTTATAAGTAATGATGTTGAGAATATTCATGGTTTACGATATTGTACAGAATTGTGTTGGATTTTAATTTTACTTGAATAAAGTGCTATGGCCATTGACTGAAGTATGCCTTTCTGTCTGCGTGCCTGGTAGGCAGTCCTTCTGGCCACGCTATGGGAGCTGCAGGCGTCTACTACACACTGGTTACCTCCATTCTAGCCATCATGCTGACCAAGAATAAGATGGGATCTTCCTCCAAGGGCCTGTAAGTTCCAGAGCATTCAACCCCTCTTGTCCTCAATGATCTTGTTCTTGTTTGCCATTTTTCGTTCAGAGCTTGTCAGTTTTATGCTATTTGTCTGTGCAGCACTGTAGTTGATGATTTACCCTGAAAACTAACTTCAGTTAGTCGAAGGGAAGGGGATGTGCAAAAGATTCCGTTCGAGTGGTTTTGTTGTCAAATCAAAGGAAGCAACAGTCAATTAAAATGATTACATGTATCAGTAGAAGCCTATTCACCTCTAGTGACACAGGAAAAACAAATTCCCCTGCTGTGAATAATATTTATTTGCACATTTACTGGTATTCACGATTTATTATGCAGTCTCTTAGCAGCCAGGCAGATTTCAAAATGCCTAAAGATGCATTTGCTGATGGTTCCTCTCCCTCTCCCCTTGTCTGGGCAGGTATCTACGGGGCACTCTGTGGGCGTTCTTCTGGGCGGTCCAGGTCTGTGTGTGTCTCTCCAGAGTCTTCATTGCTGCCCACTTCCCCCACCAAGTCATCTGTGGAGTAATCACAGGTCAGTATGAAGCCCTTATACCAGCCCTTATAACAACCCTCACAAATATGGCACAAAATGTGCAGATTGTTCAACTACATGATGTTAATATTACATTTTCTATTTGATTTCCAGGTATGGTTGTGGCCGAGGCGTTCAACAGAACCCAGTGGATCTACGGAGCCAGTCTGAAGAAGTACTTCTACACCACCCTCTTTCTGCTCTCCATCGCTGTGGGCTTCTACGTGCTGCTGAAGGCTCTAGGCGTGGACCTGCTATGGACCCTGGAGAAAGCCCAGAAGTGGTGTGTGAGAGCCGAGTGGGTCCACATGGACTCCACTCCCTTCGCCAGCCTCCTGCGTAACATGGGCACACTGTTTGGCCTGGGCCTGGGCCTGCACTCGCCCCTCTACACCGAGAGCAAGAACATCAGCGGCACCACCCTCTTTAGGACGGGATGTATCGTCACCTCGCTGCTCCTGCTGCACCTCTTTGACTCCTTCAAGCCCCCCACGCATACTGCCGCTGTCTTCTACCTGCTGTCTTTCTGTAAGAGCGCCACTGTCCCCCTGGCAACCGTCAGCATCATCCCCTACTGCGTGTCTGGAGCTCTGAGCAGCGTACAGAGCAAGAAGTATTTGTGAGGTCGTTGGCGGCCGACATGCACATAGTCTCGTGTATTCGGATATGACTCCAGAATTGAACCGTGCTGTAATCCTTAATCATTCCATGCATTGACTTTCTTCCCAAACTGCCCAAGCGATCAACAAGCCATTGTGGTCTTTGTCTAACCTACTTTCATCCAGTCACCCACTGTAAAGGTCTTATTTTCTTATCTACACACAGTGTGAACACTATAATGAAAGGATTATCCAGTGAATTACTCAGTGGCACTTTAGACACTGTGGTTTGATTGTATCAAAACTGATCATTTATAATTAGTTCAGTTGCGAACTCAGGAGTCCAGAAAGTTAATGTTCCTGTTTTGAAACGAGATAAAGCCAAATCAAATCCAGGAGAAAGAGCCCATAAGCTCTCTCAGGGACTTTAGTGGCCTGCTTTACAGTGCGTTCTAAGAATATGTTATACATGAATAACTTTGTTAATATTTTTTTTGTAACTGTATTTTTCCTGTTTTAATATATTTTTAGAAATTCTGTCATATTTATAATAAAAATCTTTAAAATATATCACTGACTATGTTCTAACACTAGTATGCATATATTTAGGGATTGGTTCAGACACATGGTTCTACATTCAGTTTTTAAATGTTGCCTATCATTAATGACATGTTACTGATAAACTATCAGCAAGTCCACAACACTTTGAAACTGCAGCAGTGGTAAAACTAAAATCATCACACTATCAGTGACATGCGTCTACAAAACAAGTACACATTGTAAAAAAATATACTATTTGTACAGTACATATAAACAGAGCCAAACCAGTGGTCATCAACCCTATATGGAGCCCTGGACTTTAGCCTCATGCTCACTGATAATCACTGATGACATAGGTCCACACGTCACACAGCCGTCACTCCCTGCAAGTACTTAGAACAGACGGCCTTGGCTGAACCATCAATATTTGACTGCCGGGTTTTTAATCTATAGAGTCTGGCCTGCTTTTTGTTATGCATTTGGTTATGTATTTGCTAGCCTCAAAGCAGACACAATAAAAATGAATGTCCAAACTTATTTCATTAAATACACTGGCTCGCAGTTGGCATTTCATTTCTGTAAGGACCTCGCTTTGTGCACGGGGGACTTGTCATGCTGAATTAAGAAAGGGCCTTTCCCAAACTGTTGCCACAAAGTTGGAAGCACAGAATCGCATAGAATGTTACTGTATGCTGTGGCATTAAAATTTCCCTTCACTGTAACTAAAGGGACTAACCCAAACCATCATCATCCACCAAACTTTACAGTTGGCAAAAACTGGGGGGGACAAAAACACAATTTCAAAATGTGGTGGAACATGTCCCCCCGTCCCCAGTGAAAGTTGCGCCCCTGCCAACATGTAATGGTTTCTGAGAAGCTGAATTATATGGTTCTGCACTACACATAAGGTAAGCCTGTCCCTGCTCATACCTAAGTGTTGCTGCATGTGGTCAAACCTCCGCTCCCAGTCCATCTTCAGTTGCACCTCCTGGCCCACCTTTAGGACTGAACCCACAAAGTGCAAAGCCTCAGCCCCCTGCCATGTCACCTGAAGCACCGGCACATCCCAATCAGCCCGTGGTCATCTGGCTGGAGATGGAAGATACTAGGTGTTAGCCTGTGTCTGACCACTTCCAGCCCACCACAACAATGGTCCCAGCTCACCAGAAAGAGAGGGGTAGTTCAGTGACTTCAAAGATGATAGAGTTGATGTATTCTGGCCTTCTGTATTTACCTGACCACCTCCCTCAGGACACAATATGGTGTGTTGGAGCTCGACATTGACATTTCTTTCTTCCAGTTCACCAGGTGAGCAGGGTGACAAACTGAGGTGACAAACTGCAGAGAGAAAGACAATTTGCCAACATCAAAATTATGATGACGTTCAGTTGAAAACACCTAATTTATG
Organism: Oncorhynchus tshawytscha; assembly: GCF_018296145.1. NCBI lineage: Eukaryota > Metazoa > Chordata > Actinopteri > Salmoniformes > Salmonidae > Oncorhynchus > Oncorhynchus tshawytscha. The sequence continues at coordinate 10,028,113 of NC_056453.1, forward strand.
CCAAGGACTCTCGCCTTTGTAAACATTTAGCAGTGGTAGCCACAGAACCGACAATACGTTCAGATTCTTCAGCTGCCAGTAGTAGCTACAGATGTAGGATATTAATTTGACCACTCTGTTGCATGATAACTTTACTGCAATGAAGGTAATGTCAATCTTGAAGTGTATTTAAGGTCTAAAAAGGTTTCTGAAGCTTGTAATTTCCACGTAAAAATTTCAGACTTGATTTTCCTTACGAAAAATGTGTCAAAACTTACAAAAATGTCCATTAATTATAGTTCACATATTAATGAACATTTCTTGTTGCTGCTCGATTACTTTCCTGCCGTAGCAAACGGTCTCAAATTAATATCCTACATCTGTTTCATACATCAAAAAGACAGATATGAATGAACCAGCGCCCTCTTGTGGCTGTTCGGCAACAAAACATTACCAGGACTAGGCTTGAAGCAGAAAAACAGAGCAAATGCACACATCTAACTGCGATTAGGCTACTGCATGCATAAAGTTGTCAATGAAAAATCAGACATATTCTTAATTTCAATGTGCAGTCACTACTCACAAAAAGTCATTTGGATGAGCATGTGCGTTGGGACGTTAAACACAACTAGACCCATGTCTGTTCGGTCTGGCTGGCTTGATTTATTGTGCGGCTAACGTGCTTTTTGATTGACATTTCTTCATGGCATTGGCAGACTAGACATTGTGTAAGAAATGTCACACTGTCTGTCAACAACTAGCTAGCTAACTAAAGTAGGCTACACACAAAAAGAGGACAAGTTACTGTAAGAACGTTAGCTAGCTAACTAGCTCATGCTAACTGTAGTCTAATGTTGGCTTGTTACTTTTCAGCTAGCACCTTTTCAGCTAGCAAGCTCCTGACTGTGCCAAAAGTCTTAAAAAAGCACAAGGCAAACAAACATTATGTTACTCTCTCTCAAACCTCTTACATGTAAAAGTCCTTTTGACACTGAAATGCCATATTTAAAGCTGCAATATGTAACTTTTTGGGCGACCCGACTAAATTGACATAGAAGTGTCAGTTATAGATCTGCCATTCTCATTGAAAGCAAGTCTAAGAAGTGGTAGATCTGTGCTATGTGTACTATTTATATTCTTCCTGCGCTTATTAAGTAGAATTTCAGCATTTTTACTTTCGGTTTTGTACACAAGCTTCAAACAACTGAAAATACAATATTTTTTTGTTATGGAAAATATATTGTTTAGACGGTACATGATTCTCTACACTATACTTGCTTGTTTTGTCACATAAACTGAAATTAGGCGAACTATTAGAAATTTAGCAACATGGAAATGGCGGAGCGATTTCTGCGTATTGCACCTTTTTAAAGAAATATGTCATAAATCCAAGGTACACTCAGTAGCTCTATTTTAGATCCTTGTAATATGGATGCGTTTACTAAATTAACTGGTCTATGCAGTAGCTCAATAGCCAGAACTGTCTGCGTTCTTTCGGCAGCAAAATAACAAAAGCAACAGTCGCTAGTATTTCCGATTTCAGGTTCTGGCTTCTAAATAAAAGCCTCTGAAAAGACTTTTCAAGCGAGAATGGGTTATACAAGGAATATGAGATTTTACTTTTGAAGATAGCCGACACCTACAGGTTAAACTCAAATAAAGCATACAACCTAAACATTTCGGTCCTTTCTAATGTTTTCTGCAAGCGGTTCAATTGCCATTGCAAACAGGAGGGAGGAGAGAGGACATCCCTATCTTGTGTCCTGTTCTAAAGTCATTTAATTCAATAGTGTATTATATGTGTATATTTTTGCTTTAAGATATTTTATAATATTTTTATTAGATGTATTATTTCAGCTGGAAAGTTTTGAATAGAAAAGGCCATTTAAGACAGTCAAACGTATTTTCGGCAACATCAGCCATTCAATCTATATCTTGTTTTTTAGCTTTATTGTATTCAACTGAATCATGTTCTTGTATTTGTTTGTAAGTGTATATTTGTAATACACCCTGTTTGATTGATATGTATCAAGTCTGGTAAAACCTTTGCCATTTTGTTGCTTTGGAGCTTTATTATTTTATTGTCACAATTTATTAAACGTATGGGTCTGTAATACGTAGGGGACTCTACAGCTTTTCCTTGTTTTAATATAACTGAAATAGCTGTTTGATACATGGACCTAGGAACCACTGAATTGAGTGACATGTGTGTTGTCATTTGTGTAAATAGGTGTGCTACTTTTTCCCAAAATATGAAATAGAATTCTATAAGAAAGCTGTCCAGTCCTGGTGCCTTTCTAATATTTAGTATTAGTGTCTATTTTGGGGTGATCTCTGTTTTTAGTGATACTTTTCTGTCTGCTGATAATTGCTGCACGGTTGTTGAGTCTAAGAAGACTATAGGATCAGTCCCACTGTTTAATTCTGATTGATATAGATTTTCAAATAAGCTTGAAACATTTCCATGAATCACATTGTTCCTAATGAACACATCTGTACCCTTATCTTTTAACATTACAACTGGTTTGGCATGTTTTGTGAGTGCTGTGAGATGTTTACCAGGTTTATTTGGCATTAGAATGTAACAGGTATTGGTATACATGAATACAAACTAAAATTATTTGCAGATGATCTCCTGATACACCTGACCAATTTTGAAAACTCAATGCCCCCGCTTGCTAAAGTATATTTTCAGAATACTCTACAATCTCAGGATGTAAAATTAATGTTGAAAAAGAACAACTCATGATCTACAGCAATCCTTTAAATGGACCACAAAAAAATACCAAATACTTAGGATGCTTGATAAGTGACAACAAACAAATATATAAAGATAACTCTTTAGCCCATTACTCAACATTATGAAAGCAGACCTAATTAAATGGAACAATCGTACCATACATTTGACAGGTAGAGTAGACCTCTTCAGAATGGCATGGCTCCGAAGGTTGTTATGCTTATTCTCAGTCATACCAACTACTCCACCAAATAAATAATTTTAAAAAGTATACTCAGTCATAAGACTTTATATGGGCAAATGAAACTCACAGAATAAAAAAGGAACGTTTTACATCTTCCTAGGTCTGAGGGTGGTTTTAACCTTCCAGACTTGGAGTTGTATCAACTCTCCACCCAGGGCTTTTACTTTCTACATGTAGTTAAATACACTGAAGAGGAACAACGGGTACATATTGAAGATGCATGCGGATGTTCATCCCCAGAATCTTTTCACGTGTCTATTTTCAAAGGATAAAACTACGAACATTTACAACTTCATAGTTGAGAACACTATATGGAAGAAAATGTAACTTATTCTACAAAAACTAGTATCACAATATCACAGATATAAAATGGTGCAGTGATGATGCAGGCGTCAGAGATGTGTGTGTGAGCATGTGGGCCTGGGCAGGGGTAATGTAGTTGATTTTTGTGGGATGTCGTTTGTCTGTTGTATTGTATTGTATTGTATTGTTGACAAAAATAAAATATTGAAAACCAGAGATTAAGCAGCTTTCAGTTTCTGTCTTTCTTCTGGCAAGCTTTTCATCTCCCTCCCCCATCAATCAATCACATGTATTTATAAAGCCCTTTTTTTTTACATCAGCAGATGTCACAAAGTGCTATACAGAAACCCAGTCTAAAACCCCAAACAGCAAGCAATGCAGATGAGTTCACAGATGGTGGGATGGTCCTGGAGTGAAAACTGAAAATGCCCCTTCTTTCCAGAGAGTTCCATTACAGCCTATAGGGAAAGGGGGGAAAGATATGTAGCCCGAGCAGCTGATAACAACTGATCTAAAAATAGTGCAGGGCCTAACAGATGGGCTGCTAACTATTCTGAGTAGGCTACTTGTTCTGTCAGTCAACCACAAAAGAACTATAAATGTCCAAGAGCATATTATCTCCCTAGAATCAACAAGATGGCTATGCTACCGAAAAACCTTCCCAGGCCAGAGGACTGGTATGTACTGTATTGCTGTGAAGCTTTTTTCTCATTTGACAGATTACATCTACAAATGCAATATAACAAAATGTTCATTATGTTTTCTCTGCTTCTAACAATAGTCAAGGAGCACAGGCTCTATGGTATGACCGGAAAAAATATGTCATCATTAATTTCATGGTGCAAAACCCCAAGGATGTTGAGGTTGATATTCAGGATACCTTTATAGTTTTAAGGTGAGTTTGATTCATTTGTAACCCTGAAGTGTGCATGATCTAGAAAATTCTTAGTCTAAATAAATAGTGTACAAATAGTGTGTGCGAGAGAGAGAGAGAGAGAGAGAGAGAGAGAGAGAGAGAGAGCATTTGTGTATGTGAGGTTGGGGGGAGGGGGAGCGTTGGGCAACTATTCTAATGTGCATTGATTTACTAAGCAGGCCTGTATTACCACTCTATAATGGCTGCTCTGACGCATAGGATATGTTGTTATTGCCAAATGTTTCATTATAACCTACGTTTTATAACGTTGTTTGTGTCTGGATTTGTGTCCATGACAGTTGTAAAGATGTCGATGACAACAGCGTCTACAATCACATTTATTTCTATGACAAAGTCATCAAATTTGTAAGTATTCATATTTCTCTGTCATATCAAAGTTAATTTTATTCTCACAATTAACATAGATAACAGCTGTAAAGATGTATAAATATGCAGCATGCTTGAATGTTCAGCACGGTAATGTATTCAAAAAATGGATCCACATTACAGAGCATTATGGATACTGCAGAACATCATGCTAAAAGTAAGCTTTGTATATTTATCTAACAGGACTCCCAAGTGAAGGTCCATGACCGCAGCATCCACATCTTGATTAGGAAGGCTAAAGAAAATGTAGCATGGCCTCGTCTTCAGAAAGAGGCCGATCTCAAGGTACTGGAACATTTGATCTTCCACTTAGAAGAGTGAAGAGCAGTGTAAGGGTAGACTAATGCTTCATGTGTTAAAGGTAGACTCAGCAATATGACGTCATCGAGAACAGTGGGGCGACGAAGGCAATTTGTGCCCTCCCCTTGGGCCATGCTCACACTGGAAAGAGCCAATAGACTTGGTTGATTCGAAGGTTGTTACTGTTGACTACTGAAAGCAGAAAGTCATCATGCTACACTGTGGTAGTCATATTGCAGGGTCTACCTTCTAACTGACAATATGCGCATCAACATGCTCTCTCTCCCAACATTATTCTGTCCCTTGTAGCCAAATTGGATGGCTGTAGACTTTGATAACTGGAGAGACTGGGAGAATGAAGAGGACGAGGGAATGGCGGAGTACGAGCAATATTTTGACGTACGTGAAACTGCCAAATGGGCTTATCCAATGTCTATGTTTGAAGGTTGGCACATCAGTGTGGCTTTAATGAATGGTTTTCCATTTTTAGATGATTCAGGATATGGGGAACAAGAAAGAAGGGCCACCTGCGATGGATGATCTGGATGATCTGGTTAGTACAGCAAGAATCCACCTCCAATTCGCATTTCACAACAATCATTAGAGACATATTACCCCTGACTTGTCAGCATGTAAAGTAAGTGAGGAAGTTTATCGAATGAGTTGTTTTCTCTCTCCACAGAGTGATTGAATACTTTTCTGAAGAGAGCTTTCCTCTGCATTGGAAAGCTTGATGTGCATTGAAAATCGCTGATGAAGACTCATCAAAGACCATGCCATGTTGATGGATTTGTGTATTTGTTGATGATTGCTGTGAATGCGATGTGGATTAATATATTGAATTGCTAGGTATTTTTCCTGGTACTGTTGTCTGTGTCATTTGCAGTACGACCTATTGAATGTTATTTATTAAATCAACTGAAGTCTTGTTTCTACTTTTCTGATATGTAACCTCTTAAATATACTGAATAAAAATATAAAACGCCACATGTAAAATGTTGGGACCATGTTTCATGAGCTGAAATAAAAGATCCCAGAAATGTTCCATTAACACAAAAAGCGAATTTCTCTCAAATGTTGTTCACAAATTTGTTTAAATCCCTGTTAGTGAGCATTTCTCCTTTACCAAGATAATCCAGCCACCTCACAGGTGTGGCATATCAAGAAGCTGATTAAACAGCATGATCATTTCACAGGTGCACCTTGTGCTGGGGACAATAAAAGGCAACTCTAAAATGTGCAGTTGTGTCACACAACACAATACCATAGATTTGTCAAGTTTTGAGGGAGCTTGCAATTGACATGCTGACTGCAGGAATATCCACCAGAGCTGCTTCCAGAGAATTTCATGTTAATTTCTCAATCATAAGCCACCTCCAATGTCGTTTTAGAGAATTTGGCAGTACATTCAACTGGCCTCACAACTGCAGACCATGTGTAACCACGCCAACCCACACATGCAAGATGGTCTGTGACAACCCATCCGGACAGCTGATGAAACTGTGGGTCAGCACAACAGAAGAATTTCGGCACCAACTGTCAGAAACCGTCTCAGGGAAGCTCATCTGCGTGCTCGTCGTCCTCACCAGGGTCTTGACCTGACTGCTGTTCGGCGTCGTAATCGACTTCAGTGTGCAAATGTTCACCATTTGATGGCCACTGGCATGCTAAAGAAGTGTGCTCTTCACAGATGAATCCTGGTTACAACTGTGCCGGGTAGATGGCAGACAAGCGTGTATGGCGTCGTGTGGTTGAGCGGTTTGCTGATGTCAACGTTGTGAACAGAGTGCCCCATGGTGGCGGTGGGGTTATGGTATGAACACAATTGCATTTTATCGATGGCAATTTGAATGCACAGAGATACTGTGATGAGATCCTGAGGCCCATTGTCGTGCCATTCTTCTACAGCCATCACCTCATGTTTCAGCATGATAATGCATGGCCCCATGTTGCAAGGATCTGTACACAATTCCTGGAAGCTCAAAATGACCCAATTCTTCCATGGCCTACATACTCACCAGACCTGTCACCCATTGAGCATGTTTGGGATACTCTTTTTTTCTCTTTGCATCCTCGTATTGAGGTTCAAATCATACAGATATCTACACATTTACAGTTAAAAACAGAAACTCAGTCACATTTTCAGACCCAGATGTCAGTGTAATTGCAAGAAAATATAGGACCGTTAAGTAGCAGCGTGATGTAAACGGTTTAAATGATCTACTTGAAAATGTTTAGAAAGTACGAGTGCAATTAGAACACTCTTGTCTTTGACATGACCATTCTATGGTTGGTTTGATCATGTGACAATGTATCCCGTCACAATGTAGTGTCTTGCCAATACCAGTAGGTGGCACCCTTACAGTGTGAATGCTAAAGTGTTTTTTTTATTTTTATGGCCCTTTTCATATACAAGCACAACCCATCAAGGGCTTATAACACCACCATGGCTTATTGGTATTAGCCAGACATTGTTGTATTGTTCATAAGTAAGTAACAATACATGGGCAACCAGCTGTTTTGCACTTTTAAAGCAGTCTGAAAACTCTTAACAAGGAATTATTTTTTATAATTCATCCTGTTGCCCAAAATTATTCTATTACTTACTATTCATAATATCATTGTTTCCTTATGTACTAGGGTGCAATACTACATTATATGGCCTTGGTTTTATGTAGATCTCCTGTGCTGATCCGGTGTGGTAAGGCCTACAGGTATCAACATTACCCTCATTACTTATTAAATCCTTGCTTCCAGGTAATGCACCTTTCAGGAAAACACCATTCGCTATATTGGTAAGTCAGGTCCAAATGTCTGGATTATTAACTGCCCTATGCCCTACTCTGAGCAGTGCCTAGTACAGTTATGTCACTGCTATAGAACTTTTGAGTCTGATTAAATCCCTGATCCTGTTTTGCAGCCCTCTTTAGTTCACCTCTCAACGTGGGGTTGTTTTTGTAGACTTTGGGCATTATGAGATTTCCAATGATGTAATGAACTAGTTTGAATAAGACTTTGATCCACGTTAGATGTGGTTCAACAAGCTGTAGAAGTTATGCCGTACCTCCACTCTACCTCTGGCAAGGCAGGCTTCAATTTATTACTGCGACAGAACATTCCCGTATTGCCATGTTATTCAGCTCGCACGTAAACAAACATTTCATATGCAATTTAATATAATTTTATACAGGACTGTAACCATTTGGTAATGTTAAACAATCAATGATGGACTTGTAGCACCCACCGTTAGACATCTGCATTGAAGACATGTTTGTCATCCAATTGAACAATGGTTTCTCTCCATCTCTTCCTCTGCCTCCTTCCCTCTGTCTTTGTCATAAAACACACTACCCACTGGGCACAGACGTCCATTCAATGTTGATTCAACATAATTTAATTGAAATGACGTGGAAACAACGTTGATTCAACCAGTGTGTGCCCAGTGGGTTGTCTGGTTTTGAGAAGTTGACCAGAACAGAAAGGCACTAGGACCCAGGAAACCCCATAACTTCTCCACTCCTTCCCTCTCTCTGGAGAGCTGCATATGCTGATGTTGCCTCCCCTCTCTGTCTGTCCCTGTTTCAGATTATAGAGAAGTTGGCTGTGGACTTATGCCTCCTCTCTCCTCCTCCGATATGGTTGCCAGGAGACCGGTTAGCCCCAGCATCGTGTGTGGACACCAGTCAGAAGAGAGTGGCCCCCACCTCCTATCTTTAAGTCCCCCATCTCTCTTGGCCAGCTACTGCTGTCACTAAGGAACTAGGCTACTCTCTGCATAGTAGGAGTTTTTGCACCTCTCCTTCACAGGACGACACAGGAGCTCTACCTTTTGAATTTGAGTCTTCTCTGTCTCACGCTCATACTCTCCTGTCGCCTTCTATTTCTCTCTCCATCTCTTGAGGTTGTTCATGTCGCACGGGGACCTTGCTTACAGGTCTGACACTTTTTCGTTGTTGCTTTAGAGTAATTTTGTATCATCACTTCCCCTGTCTGAGAGGATGAAGGAGCAGGAACATTGGAGAAGATGATTCTTTGGGCTGGCCTGCTCCCCTGGGGTTAAGGAAATTGTCAATGGTCGCCACTCAATGCCACATAGAGCCTCAACTCAACGGGAGAAGTAGTGGAAGAATACGTTTGGTTCACCACAACATTTGAGTTCCAGTGCTGTCTTAGCCCGTGGAAGTAGCTGTGGAGTACCTGGGTCTGTGCATCTGGGAAAGATAATCATGGGCAATGCCGCTGGGAGCATGGATGTGCCACCGGGGAAGGAGGTGAAGACGGTGTCGGCCCCCCCAGGCTCAGGGGCCCCCCAGAAACAGGCGGCAAGCCCCAAACTCCCCATGCCTGCCGAGGAGGAGTTAGAGGAGCGCTTCAATGCAGTGCTGGTGAGTCTGATTGCGGATGACACACACAGGGCCCAGAATAAGGAGCCTGTGATGGCACACATACAATTTTACACACTCCCATACAGAAGCAAGCAAAACAATACAAAGAAACAAAGAACACTAAACATTTTGAAAACGTGCACATCCCCAGGACAGGCTTATCAAAGAGCAGGGTACATAATGTGACTGTGGAAGGACAAATAAGTCCTTTATTATCTGGTTTACAATAGTATTGAGTTCATTGTATGGTCATTTGGGGATGGATAAAGGGGAAGTTCTGATCCATATTTGCAGTGGGTAAGGTATAATAAAAGTTAAACAAATATAACCCCACCTGGACTGTGACACACGGTTCATTTTTTTTGTTCAAGTTTGTAGATCAAAGATATTCATGATTCCCCTAATCCCAATGACTTGTACAATGTCACTTTTATAACTTCAGTTGTTTGATCTACAGTAGTGTTAAAACGTTTGGCAAGCCACATTTTAACAGACGGCATTCACTGTAGTAACATTAACAGAAAACCCATCCATTCACTTCCTAACACAAATATTTCCTTGTACTCGATGACAAATCCTCAACAGAACCGATCGCAAGTTGGGAATTCCTCGACTCCATAACTTAATGTTCCTGTGACTCCCTTTACTGGGCCCATTTGTCCTCGGTCTGCGAAAACCTATTATAGGCTAAACAACTCGTGGTCATGTTGACAGCCAAAAACCAATTGAGAAACAGTGGCTCAGCTACATTTGATGTTGCTCAGGGGTATCAGTGCCATGGTATACCATTAAATGCATTCTTGTTTTTAGTCTCGCACAACTCTCTTTATCTCCTTGGTCCATACCTATTTGTTTGCCCTGTAGAGTTGTATCATAGATATAGAAACAAATAGATGGTGAAAGAGAAGAGAGCTACCTGACTATGTGTCCTTCGAGAAGCTTTCTATGTCACTTTAAAACACTTAAAGGCTAACTTGACTTTTTCCATAGAAATTACATTAGTGAGATGTGCACAAACAAACTACTCTGCTGTGTCAATGTGCAATTGCAGCTGCCAGATGACACTTACATGCATACTATGATGTTAATTCATGTCAGTCTCATGGCTCATTTTACTCAGTCAAAAACAATGTGTACTCCTGTAATTGAAAGCAATCTAGAATGTGGACTTGATTGCAGATAACTTACTGTACAAAAACGATATCTGAAAATGGTGTTATTGTGAGGAAGGTGTTACATACACAGGAAGTCAGGAAGTCAGGAAACAGGTGCAGAAGGTGGAGTTTAATAAAGAACAGATACAAACATAAGTGTACAGAACCTGAGAGAAAAACAGTAACACCTAGTGACTGAAAACTGAGGGCTAAATAAAGGGGGAGTAATCAAAGAGGGAATGACAACCAGGTATGCATAATGATGGGGAACAGGTGTGCATAATAATGAAGCCAGGACCACTGTTTAGTAGATTGGTGACTAAGAGCACCGGAAGGAGTGAGCAGGAGTTTGAGACGATAGGTTACCTCATTGACCCTGTGGAGGACCTTGAAGGGCCCCACAAACCGGGGGCTCAGCTTCCGGCAGGACAGGCGGAGCGGGAGGTTCCTGGTGGGGAGCCATACGCGATCACCAGGATGGAACACTGGGGCCTCACTGCAGTGGCAGTCCGCCAGATCCTTCTGATGGTGGACGACACACTGGAGCCTCACGTGGACGGTGTGCCACACCTCCACTGTGCACCTGAACCACTCATCCACTGCAGGGGCCTTGGTCTGGCTCGGAGTCCATGGAGCCAGGGCCGGTTGATATCCCAGGACGCACTGGAAGGGAGTCAGCCTGGTGGAGTGTCGAAGTGAGTTCTGGTCATATTCCACCCAGGGAAGAACAAGGCCCACTCACCTTTCCGGTCCTGGCAGTGACTTCTTATGAACCTCCCCAGCTCCTGGTTGGTCCGATGCTGGTACCCGAAGGTGAGGGTGACCGTGACCCCTAGCTTTTCCATAAAGGCTTTCCAGTTCCTCGAAAGGCCATAGTCCCGGAAGACCTGCTGGTATAGTGCCTCAGCGACCTGGAGAGCTGTGGGGAGACCAGAGAGGAATAAACCAGCATGATTTAGAAAATCTCTCCACAACCACCAGAATGGTGGTGGAACTGTCAGAGGGGAGATCGGTAACAAAGTCAATGGACAGATGAGACCAGGGATGCTGAGGCACGGGAAGGGGAAGGAGCTTCCCTGCTGGAGCGTGCCGGGGGACTTAGTTTAAGCACACACAGAACAGTTGATGTAACGAATAACATCCTGCGCCAAGGTGGGCCACCAATAATTCTCAGAGAGATTGAATGGTACGGGTGATCCCAGGATGTCCAGTGACAACAGCTGTGTGTGCACAGGTCAACAGCCGCTCCCTTATCCCTGTGGGAACGTAGATCCATTCAGGAGGACAGGTAGTGGGTAACAGGTTCCCAGGTTCATGGAAGATCACATGACTGTCCCTCTGCTCTCGTGGATCCCAAGATAGCAGTGTCTGGTACGTCCTGAAGCCCTCCTTGACCACAATAGGGACAGAGCCCCAGCTGTTTCAGTCTACGTCGTTCAGCTGCAGGGAGGCGTGTGACCCTTTCCTCCATAGGCTCAGGCTCTGATACAGAGTGGTCACTGAGGGAGGTAGAGAAGTGATGAGGGTACCGACACTCCCGAAGTAGGTTATCCAGACGGATGGCCATCACAATGAGTGCGTCCAAGGAGAGGTTGTCATCTCGACAAGCCAGTTCCGTCTGGACCTCCTCGCGCAGTCCTCTTCTGAATAGTGTACGGAGTGCCGGCTCATTCCATACACTGGATGCTGCTACAGTCCGGAAGGTGAGCGCGTACTCGGCAGCGGTCTGGTCATCCTGTCGTAATTGGAATAAATCAAATCAAAGTTTGTATTCGGCTCACGTGACAACAGGTGTAGTAAAGTGAAGTTAAAGGCTACTTACAGGCTCTAACCTATAGTGCAAAAAAGGATGTTAGGTGAACAATAGGCAAGTAAAGAAATAAAACCGTAAAAAGACAGGCGATATACAGTAGCGAGGCCACATAGACACCGGTTAGTCAGGCTGATTGAGGTAGTATGTACATGTAGATATGGTTAAAGTAGCGTAAAAGAGGGGTACGCAGTAGCATAAAAGAGGGGTTGGCGGGACACAATGCAGATAGCCCGGTTAGCCAATGTGCAGGAGAACTGGTTGGTCGTATGTACATGAATGTATAGTTAAAGTGACTATGCATATATGATAAACAGAGTAGCAGCAGCATAAGAGGGCACACAATAAGGGCACACAATGCAAATAGTCCGGGTAGCCGCTTGATTACCTGTTCAGGAGTCTTATGGCTTGGGAATAAAACTGTTGAGAACCCTTTTTGTCCTAGACTTGGCACTCCGGTACCACTTGCCATGCGGTAGTAGAGAGAACAGTCTATAACTGGGGTGGCTTGGGGTCTTTGACCATTTTTAGGGCCTTCCTCCGACACCGCCTGGTGTAGAGTTCCTGGATGGCAGGCAGCTTAGCCCCAGTGATGTACTGGGCCGCACGCACTACCCTCTGTAGTGCCTTGCAGTCAGAGGCCGAACAATTGCCATATCAGGCAGTGACGCAACCATGCTCTCGATGTTGCAGCTGTAGAACATTTGAGGATTTCAGGACCCATGCCAAATCTTTTTAGTTTCCTGAGGGGGAAATAGGCTTTGTCGTGCCCTCAATAGGCGCTATAACCCCCCTCCAGTGGATGATCGAAAATGGCTCTGATCAGAGCCATGAATCCCTCATTCACATACAGCTCCTCCTCTCTCCCAGATGGCCGTAGCCCACTCCAATCCTGCCCAGTCAGCAGAGAAATAAGCGTGGCAACCTTGGACCTCTCAGTGGTGGGAGCACCCATCTGGTGCACAAAAGAGGGACCACTGGACAGGTAACACTGACCTGGGTGGACTGCTGAGTAGACTGGTGGCAGGGTATCCTCCGCTAGATCAAGGCAACGCCTCTTGGGCATGTTCGAGATGTTGAAGACTGCGAAGAACCTCTTCCATTGCCTTTCCCAGTTGCGCCAGCTGGTCGTGGTATTGACGAAGTAGCTATCCCTGTTCATCAACCATCTGGGGCCCGATTACCTGCTGCTTCCATTTGTTGAGGCTGAATTCTGTAACGTACACACTGGGAGTCAGAAAGCAAGTGGTGAGTTTAATAAGAAACAGACCATAGCCCACTATACCAACCACAAGTAGCATATATACATGAAACACTTAGTCAATTCTGCCTGGGGAATGGAACTAAGGGAGTGACATATATAGGGGAGGTAATCAGTGAAGTGATGGAGTCCAGGTGTGCCTAAAGATGAAGCTCAGGTGCGCGTGATGATGAATGCCAGGTGCGCGTAATGATGAATGCCAGGACCGGTGGTTAGTAAACCAGCATGTTGAACGCCGGAGGGGAGGAGCTGGAGTAGATGTGACAATAGCTCGGTATGTTTCAGCATTACATTTACATTTAGACTGACTGTAGATACATTCTATTATGGTTCTGTTGGAAGCCTATTGGTTTTCGTGGTTGTAAATGGAACTATCTATTGGAAACCTGTTAATGCTAGGCTGGCATTGCTTAAATGATTACGTGGGTCGACTTTTATTCCCAGAAGTAGATTGTGCCATATAACAACGTGTTGTGGAACTCATGATTTGGCAAGACAGCTGTATCTCACTGTAGTAGGCTATGCTGTGGTTGTTTGGATATCCATTCCCCTTTTTTTCACTGCGTTGGTTTACTGTTAATGGAACTAGCTTACATGTAAGTAACCTAGTGGTTAGAGCGTTGGACTTGTAACCGAAAGGTTGCAAGATCGAATCCCCGAGCTGACAAGGTAAACATCTGTTGTTCTACCCCTGAACAAGGCAGTTAACCCACTGTTCCTAAGCCATCATTGAAAATAAGAATTTGTTCTTAACTGACTTTCCTAGTTAAATAAAGGTATATATAAAAATATATATTTAGATTGTCTTTATTGATCTGATATTTTGTTTACTAGGCCTTCTACTTGATACCTCTATTTTGTTCTGTTTGCATTCACTTGTTCGCAGGTTTTGTCTGTATTCTAAGACAAATTGCTATTCAGTATTTTTGTCTGCATGCAAGAATAACTAGGCTAATACTTTCAGCATTTAGTTTGCATTATTTTGGTGTTGACATCTGTGTGTACGGCTGCATTCACATAGGCTGTTTAATAGATTAATTACCCTATCATTCTTGTAGCCTATATTCATTACCAAAACTGACTTGCTTTAGTGTAAGGCGCTGTCCATTGTGCTGATACAGTGGAGATGGGCTACAGACTTTGCACCAACCGGACTGTCACTTCAAAAGTACTGAGTGATCTCGGAGTCTCAGCATTTGAACTATAAGGGGGTATAGTGTGATATAAGCAGAATTCAATATAATTCCAAAACAAGAAACAGCCAAAATTGTGCCCCCTCTCCGATTTCAACTGCCCCCTTAGTCACTTTATCCTTGTGTCAGGTCTGATTAGTTGGAAATAGCAGCCAAGTATGCTCGCTATCTTATTTATGCTTATTAGATACAAGTGTCAAGTGTCAAGGCCAACAGTTTCCACATGACTTATACTATAGCTAGCTTCCTTTGTATGTAGCTTGCCTCTTATGACTGGTAGTTAGCTACTAGCACTGTTGATGCGCAACCCAAGTGCTTTGGTCAGGTTTTAGAACTCTCAGATTTGGCTGAAAATATGCTAGCATTGTCAGAAATGCTACAAAAATGTAGCACATAGTTGGTTCTTAATGGACGGAAATGTGAGAGTGATAAATTATACATTTTATAAAAACTGTTGCACCTACAAACGCATTAAGTCTAAATGGATCCAAGTCTAATGGTCACTTTATGGACGCTGTTGCCTCGTTTTAATCCGACGACTGGAATTTGACCTAGGTTTGGGCAAAAAATTGTCTGACGACCCTAATGCTAACGACCCTGTCAAAAATCCGGTATATTGGTTCTCAGTAATGGATGGACCATGATGAGAGAGTGTGTTGTGTAACTCCATTCAACTTTATTTGCGAATTTTCATAGACATTTGTGTCATATTAGCTTAGATATGATGGTAGGGAAATCAGAATTTAACATTGAGCTTCAACCAATGCCACCACATCAGGATGAGATGCCAAGTGACTCACCATGTGGGAGACATGCCTACACTGCTTACTATCTGAATTAAAATATAACTTTTTTCTTTCTTTAGTTATTTTTGGGGGTTTGTTGTAACAACATTCACAATATTGCTGAGCCTACTTCTATCCAATCCTCTTCGAACTCCACAAGTGTATTAGGCTTTGGAGAGAGGTACAGTGGGGAGAACAAGTATTTGATACACTGCCGATTTTGCAGGTTTTCCTACTTACAAAGCATGTAGAGGTCTGTAATTTGTATCATAGGTACACTATATCATAGGTACACGACACAAAACAAAAATCCAGACAATCACATTGTATGATTTTTAAGTAATTAATTAGCATTTTATTGCATGACATAAGTATTTGATCACCTACCAACCAGTAAGAATTCCGGCTCTCACAGACCTGTTGGTTTTTCTTTAAGACACCCTCCTGTTCTCCACTCATTACCTGTATTAACTGCACCTGTTTGAACTCGTTACCTGTATAAAAGACACCTGTCCACACACTCAATCAAACAGACTCCAACCTCTCCACAATGGCCAAGACCAGAGAGCTGTGTAAGGACATCAGGGTTAAATTGTAGACCTGCACAAGGCTGGGATGGGCTACAGGACAATAGGCAAGCAGCTTGGTGAGAAGGCAACAACTGTTGGAGCAATTATTTGAAAATTGAAGAAGTTCAAGATGATGGTCAATCACTCTCGGTTTGGGGCTCCATGCAAGATCTCACCTCGTGGGGCATCAATGATCATGAGGAAGGTGAGGGATCAGCCCAGAACTACATGGCAGGACCTGGTCAATAACCTGAAGAGAGCTGGGACCACAGTCTCAAAAAAAAACATTAGTAACACACTACGCCGTCATGGATTAAAATCCTGCAGCGCACGCAAGGTCCCCCTGCTCAAGCCAGCGCATGTCCAGACCCGTCTGAAGTTTGCCAATGACCATCTGGATGATCCAGAGGAGCAATGGGAGAAGGTCATGTGTCTGATGAGACTAAAAGAGAGCTTTTTGGTCTAAACTCCACTCGCCATGTTTGGAGGAAGAAGAAGGATGAGTACAACCCCAACAACACCATCCCAACCGTGAAGCATGGAGGTGGAAACATCATTCTTTGGGGATGCTTTTCTCCAAAGGGGACAGCGACAGCCCCGAAACATGAAGGATCTGGAGAAGGTCTGTATGGAGGAGTGGACCAAAATCCCTGCTGCCGTGTGTGCAAACCTGGTCAAGAACTACAGGAAACGTATGATCTCTGTAATTGCAAAGAAAGGTTTCTGTACCAAATATTAAGTTCTGCTTTTCTGATGTATCAAATACTTATGTCATGCAATAAAATGCTAATTAATGACTTACAAATCATACAATGTGATTTTCTGGATTTTTGTTTTAGATTCCATCTCTCACAGTTGACATGTACCTATGATAAACATTACAGTCCTCTACATGCTTTGTAAGTAGGAAAACCTGCAAAATCGGCAGTGCATCAAATACTTGTTCTCCCCACTGTAGATACCTTGACAGAAGCTCAGAACTATGTACGTGGAACTAGACTATACTCTTAATTACAGATGTAGGATCTTACTTTGAGCCAGTTTGCTACAGCATGAAATAATCCTGCAGCAACAGGAAATGTGAATTATTATGTGGATTATAATTAATTAACATTTTTGTAGGGATTGATACATTTTTCCGAAGAGAAAATCATGTCTGAAATTTCATAGTGGAAATTACAAACTTCAGAAGACTTTTTAACCTCAAATACACAACATGTTTCCATTGCAGGAAAGTTCTCCTTAAAACAGGGCGATCAAAGGAAAATCATATGCAGTGGTGTAAAGTACTTAAAATAAGGAATTTAAAATTATTTATACTTCTACTTTAACTTTTGACACCTAAGTATATTTGAGCAATTACATTTACTTTTGATACTTAAGTATATTTAGAACCAAATACTTTTGGACTTTTACTCAGTAGTATTTTACTAGGTGACTTTTATTTTTACTTGAGTAACTTTCTATTAAGGTATCTACTGTATACATTTACTCAAGTATTACAATTTGGTACTTTTTCCACTACTGATCGTATGTGGTTCTTGCCCATTGGTCTCTGTCAACCTTGTTTGATTTGCTAGGGTAAAGCTATTTGATCGCTCAGTTGGATTAATTTACATGTATGCCTAACACATCTATCTTCTACACTTAGTTCCAATGACTATTTGTAGGCTACACTGAGAACTCATCCATAAACCTAGCTTGTGCACAGACAACTCCCAAACCCACTTTGCTCTGTAATTGAATATGACTCCAATCAAATGAAAGAGTCGACGTTATAGAACACCGTTGTCTGGTCATTAATAAAAGTCCATCATTTACATAAGTTGCTACATAGGCAGTTGAATAAATGCATTGTATTGCTCCATAACTCATACCTTAGATATAAACAGATTTCTACTAAAGTTTGAATCATGTGGTGAGTATAGTCAATGTTATCGCTCCATACATGATTGAATTGCTACTGTATATGATTTTCGGACAGTGTACTCTATCCCTACACTTCATGTCTAATGAATTTGTTTCCATGGTTCAGGAAAAGGGAGGAATAAGGGGGCCAGCTACTGTAGGGCAGTAGCAGGACGCGTGCGTGTTTTTGAGAAATCGAACACGGGTCTGGAGTGAGATCTGGAGTTCAGACTTGTTGTTGTAAAGAATCAACTTGGCAGTGGTCAAGGCTTAAGGGCTTGGGCATACATCCGGTGCCAGCTGCTGTGCTGTCAAATCACGCTGGACCTCCCTGTGTCTCTGTCTTTGTATGTGTCTGTGTTTGTGTGTGTACAGAAAATGTGAGTACTAAGTATACGGTATGTTTTGCATCTAACATACATGTATCAACATGCCTGCTTGTGTTCGTAAATTCATGTTTGTACATAAGGTGCACATGATCACATTCTGCTGTGGTATGGGACTGTTCCTTTTTTTGCTACATCACTCTATCGTAGGGAGCAGTAAAGATAGATCATCCCTACCACACACACCCTTACCAAATGCCCCCGGACCCACCCCCATCTTCAATCTAATGCTCAGTGTGCATAGCAAATCTCAGATGGGCCAGACGTCCTACTCCGACTGTCTAGCAAGCAGGCTGGTTGGTGTGCAGGGATCCCTCTACAGTGGGTGATCTCTGCTACAGAGAAAGACATTAAATGGAAATGCCACCGGCGCTCGATTTCACTGCATATGCCCATTAATATGTTATTCATTTATCATACACTACTGTTCAAAAGTTTGGGGTCACTTAGAAATGTCCTTGTTTTTGAAAGAAAAACACTTTTTTTGTCCATTAAAATAACATCAAATTGATCAGAAATACAGTGTAGACATGCTGTGCTGTGAAGGGAGTAGTATACAGCTTTGTACCAGATTTTCAGTTTCTTGGCAGTTGCTCTCATGGAATAGCCTTAATTTCTCAGAACAAGAATAGACTGATGAGTTTCAGAAGAAAGGTCTTTGTGATGCTCCAGATACTCAACTAGTCTAAAGAAGGCCAGTTTTATTGCTTCTTTAATCAGAAAAAGGTTTCAGCTCTACTAACATATTTGCAAAAGGGTTTTCTAATGATCAATTAGCCAATTAAAATGATAAACTTGGATTAGCTAACACATCGTGCCATTGGAACACGGGTGTGATGGTTGCTGATAATGGGCCTCTTTACGCCTATGTAGATATTCCATTAAAAATCTGCCGTTTCCAGCTACAATAGTAATTTACAACATTAATGTCAACACTGTATTTTATGTTATTTTAATGGACAATTAAAAAAAAATATATATATTTCAAAAACAAGGACATTTCAAAGTGACCCCAAACTTTTGAACAGTAGTGTATGTGTCATAAAAATCCAGAATTTTCTCACCACATGCAAATACGAGTGTTTCTGCATCTCGCCTTTAGAAACGGGCCATCTACATTTCCACGGGACATCTACATTTACCACGATATCCAGAATTCATAACGATTTCAGGACGTAGTACCGCATCAGTTGATGTGGGGAAATATCAAAATGTCTGTGTTTGTAGCCAGCACTTCCATCCAGAAGATTTTGAAACTGGTTGCCAGGTCAACGAATGTTAAAGTGATGCTATTCCATACATTTTCCACTTCACTTCCAAGAGGAAGGCATCCAATCAGCCAATCAAGCTGAGGTAACGTGGCTAATAAGGTTACCTAGCTAACTAGGTAGAGAACTACATTTGTTTATCTAAATCAAAATCTAGCTAGCTAGCTAGCTTTCATAATACGCTGTCTAGACATTCGAAAGCAAGTCAACGTAATTAGCCAGCTGCTATGTGATTTGATTTACAACTTTGCAAGCTAATGTTCGCTTCATTAGGTTTTGTTATCTACAGCCTACCGGACTGTATCTAAACGCTAGCTAGCTAACCAACTACCACAGAGGCTAACGTGCTCTATTTAGAGTCCGATCCCATCAACATCTGCAGCGGCGTCGGCATCAGGCTCAGCACCAGGAACTCACCTTTGCTAAATATTTCCATAACTCCATGATGCGCAAATAAATATACTGGAGCTAGGCATACATATGGTCTGTGTCTGGTTGTCATAGTTGGTGTGTTTACAAGTAACGTTATGCTTCAACTTGTACTGTAGTTTTCAATGTATTGTGGAGGCTTAGTTGAAGTCTAAATAGGAGAATAGGAGCTGTTAAGTATGGGTGGCTGACTGGTGTTTGTTAGGGATGGGTATTGTGTGTGTGTGTGTGTGTGTGTGTGTATGAAGATTAGTATGCATGATCTATTGACACGAGGAGGCTGGGTGGATGTCGTACCTCGTTGAGTGTGTATTAATGGTGACAAAGCAGTCAAATTTGGCCAATCACGGACTACTGTGTGTCCTACAGACTAATCTTGCTGCTCATAACAAGGACCGTGACACCCAGCTTTGGTAGTACAGAGCCTGCACTATTTGGATGAAAGCTTTCAGCCGGGAACAAGCTCAAGCTCAACGTCGTCTGACTCTGAAACAAGCCAGGACAGCCAAAAGGTATTTATAAAAGCCCAATACCCTCTTGAGAAAACAGAATCACAAACACACTAAACTGTCTACAAGTCAAGTGATCCTTGCAGACAGTTCTTTGGCATGGGGAATAAGGGATGTTTGTATACTTTTCTAGCCTATTCACTCTATTGTTGGCAGTGCTTGTCTACTCAACAGCACAACTGTAGGTGCTCATACACAACAATACAACTAGAAGTCTACAAGTCAAGCCCTCTCAAACTTTTCACATCTTTGTTAACTGTCCATCTCAACCACACTGCACACTGCCCTAACCCATCTGGACAAGAGGAATACCTATGTGAGAATGCTGTTCATCGACTACAGCTCGGCATTCAACACCATAGTACCCTCCAAGCTCGTCATCAAGCTCGAGACCCTGGGTCTCGACCCCGCCCTGTGCAACTGGGTACTGGACTTCCTGACGGGCCGCCCCCAGGTGGTGAGGGTAGGCAACAACATCTCCTCCCCGCTGATCCTCAACACTGGGGCCCCACAAGGGTGCGTTCTGAGCCCTCTCCTGTACTCCCTGTTCACCCACGACTGCGTGGCCACGCACGCCTCCAACTCAATCATCAAGTTTGCGGACGACACAACAGTGGTAGGCTTGATTACCAACAACGACGAGACGGCCTACAGGGAG
Organism: Oncorhynchus tshawytscha; assembly: GCF_018296145.1. Classification (NCBI taxonomy): domain Eukaryota; kingdom Metazoa; phylum Chordata; class Actinopteri; order Salmoniformes; family Salmonidae; genus Oncorhynchus; species Oncorhynchus tshawytscha. The sequence goes on from NC_056453.1 coordinate 10,049,294, forward strand.
GAGGTGAGGGCCCTCGGAGTGTGGTGTCAGGAAAATAACCTCACACTCAACGTCAACAAAACTAAGGAGATGATCGTGGACTTCAGGAAACAGCAGAGGGAACACCCCCCTATCCACATCGATGGAACAGTAGTGGAGAGGGTAGCAAGTTTTAAGTTCCTCGGCATACACATCACAGACAAACTGAATTGGTCCACTCACACAGACAGCATCGTGAAGAAGGCGCAGCAGCGCCTCTTCAACCTCAGGAGGTTGAAGAAATTCGGCTTGTCACCAAAAGCACTCACAAACTTCTACAGATGCACAATCGAGAGCATCCTGGCGGGCTGTATCACCGCCTGGTACGGCAACAGCTCCGCCCTCAACCGTAAGGCTCTCCAGAGGGTAGTGAGGTCTGCACAACGCATCACCGGGGGCAAACTACCTGCCCTCCAGGACACCTACACCACCCGATGTTACAGGAAGGACATAAAGATCATCAAGGACATCAACCACCCGAGCCACTGCCTGTTCACCCCGCTATCATCCAGAAGGCGAGGTCAGTACAGGTGCATCAAAGCTGGGACCGAGAGACTGAAAAACAGCTTCTATCTCAAGGCCATCAGACTGTTAAACAGCCACCACTAACATTGAGTGGCTGCTGCCAACACACTGACACTGACTCAACTCCAGCCACTTTAATAATGGGAATTGATGGGAAATGATGTAAATATATCACTAGCCACTTTAAACAATGCTACCTTATATAATGTTTACATACCCTACATTATTCATCTCATATGCATACGTATATACTGTACTCTATATCATCGACTGCATCCTTATGTAATACATGTATCACTAGCCACTTTAACTATGCCACTTTGTTTACATACTCATCTCATATGTATATACAGTACTCGATATCAGCTACTGTATCTTGCCTATGCTGCTCTGTACAATCACTCATTCATATATCCTTATGTACATATTCTTTATCCCATTACACTGTGTATAAGACAGTAGTTTTGGAATTATTAGTTAGATTACTTGTTGGTTATTACTGCATTGTCGGAACTAGAAGCACAAGCATTTCGCTACACTTGCATTAACATCTGCTAACCATGTGTATGTGACAAATAAAATTTGATTTGATTTGATTTCAATGACCCAAATTGACTCTGAGTGTAACAAAACACATACCAGTACACAGGACCTTTTTTTTTGTTTTAACATCTTTGTCTTTCCAGGAGACTTGCAGTACAAACAAATCTTCTGCAAGAGGTCAAAACAGTGGGTGGTGAAGAAGGTGTACAAGCCTAGAACCCACCTCTTCATTCAGGGAGAGGCTTGTCCACCTGGCTGTGGCGTGCAGAAAGGACCAGACGGTTGTCTACAAGGAGCCAGAGTCACAGCGCCCTAAACCTAACATTTCTGCCAACATCACCACAGCACCAAAGCCTGCTAAACCAGCTGCCATTATCCAACACAAGAAGAGGTGCACCAGCTGAAGAGCATTCTGGAACCTGCCTGGAACATTCAGTCCGAGTTGTTGTAGAATAATATAGAATACCTAGTATGCTCACAACTGCATTGTGGTATAGATATGGCTAGTTCCAATGGTGTTTTATATCATATGTTTTACAAGTGTACTGACAAGTGATCAAATGATCCCAGCTGCATCAGAAACCAATAAAGTGTCGACTTCAACCTCTGGATCATTTCATTGTGATATTCATGCCTTTGCATGTTGATAAACTAGCTACAATCCTACTGCCAAAACAATACAGGGAGTTGGGTGTATCATTTAAACTTGAATTTGTTGGCAAGTAAACATGTTTCAATAAAAACGGTAGATTAGTCTGTCACTATAGCAACTAAGTATACATGGCTTGTGTTAAAAACTATTTTATTTGCTCTGGAGACCAAGGTGAGTTTACACCGCAGTATGCAGGAACAGTCATGGCAATGTATGACATATACACAGTAGAATAAAAAATATACTACTAGCGCCAATGATAAATACTACAGTTTTTTTTAAAGGAAATACTTGCATGTGGTGTGTTTGGGTGGCGCAGTCACGTGTTCGCAGTCACGTTGATATAAGTGGAGGTTGTTGTTATGGGACCCTTCATATCTATATATTTTTTGTTTGTATCCAAGTAGTTTTGTCTGTGAAAGAAAGATACAAAATGCTATTAGACATTCATGGACAATCGTGATGTTTAATATGAGACATTAACAGTCACATGTTAGCTAGCTACAACACACGGGTATAGTTACTCCAAGACTAATATGAGTCATAAAGCCAAAGTCCTTCCTTTACTCTTTATCATCATCTAAACATTTCAACAGTTGTGCTCCTGATGCCATGGACTGAGGTTAGCTAGGCTAGTTAGCTCAAATGTTAAGACTACAGTACATTTTAGGTATTGCAAACATAGCTAGCTTAACAAAATTGTACTGTACTAAACAGCACCGCTTTGTGTTAAAATATAGCTTATTTTGCGAGCTAGATAAACAGCTAACTCGTTTGTCATTTGCCTTCCTGAGTCCTGGTCTTCCTGGTCTAGGATGCCACCACAGCTTGCTGGTCCCGCAATTATTTTCCTCTAGGCATGCGTCCTCCGAAACATGACCCGCCAGACCACACTTCTTGACACCTGCCTGCCCGCTTAACCCGGAAGCCAGCCGCACCAATGGGTCAGAGGAAACACTGTTCAACTGATGACCGAGGTCAGCCTGCAGGTGCCCGGCTTGCAACAAGAAGTTGCTAGAGCACAATAAGCCAAGTAAAGCCCTCCCCTAACCCGGACGATGTTGGGCCAATTGTGCGCCGCCCTATGGGACTCCCAATCACTGCCAGTTGTGACACAGCCCGGGATCGAACCCGGGTCTGTAGAATTGCATCTAGCACTGCGATGCAGTACCTTAGACTGCTGCAACACTCGGGAGGCCCACGCTGCAGCTATTCTACAATTACTGCATCCAAAATACCACAGTCCACTGTACTTTTACAGCAGTTTTAAAACTGAAATCTTTTTTTGTAAGGGTACGGAGGGAGACTGGAAAAACACCCCAAATAGTGTCTAGCGCTGAAGTTTCCCTTTAAGTACAGCTGTTAAAACCCTGCACCAGGGGCCAGACTGTCCCAATGTTAATAGACTAGAGACTCAGACTACTAAATTATACCAGAGTGTCAGATGTCAATCCCCCACAAGGGTGGCATTGTGTGTGTGTGTGTGTGTGTGTGTGTGTGTGTGTGTGTGTGTGTGTGTGTGTGTGTGTGTGTGTGTGTGTGTGTGTGTGTGTGCACGCCGTGTCTGACCCACTATGCTCCCTCTGGGTTCATATTCCATGAACAATCTGTTTGTCACATAATGACGGGCTGATGGTGTTAAGTGCTGAATCAGATTAGCATCTATACCGCAGACATCAGCATTATATAGGTGGTGATAATAACAAGGTGCTCAAAGGGAGGCCTTGGCTCAACCCTCCTCCCTCTCCCTATTCACATTTATATTGAGCGTCTTTCCTCTGTACTTTGCATACCACTGCATATTTCCCACTGTGCAATGCGGTTGGCTGTGTAAATGTGCATCTGGGGATTTGCGTACTGTTGATACGCGTGTGTACGTGTGCTCCTGTATATGCATGCCGGTCTTTGTATGAGAGCATAAAAACATTAGGATGCAGCTTACATGTGGGTTTGGATTTGATCAAAAGGGTGTGCGTTTACTTTGAACATGTTTGTGTACACGTGCTTGCATGAAATGATAGAGTACCTCTGTGACGGCCATGTTGTTTTCTGCTCCACTGAGGCCGGAGAGCCAAGGTGGCTCCACAGACCCCACATTGGTGGGAGCCAACCCAGGTATCAATTACAGAACCTCATACAAATGACCTTTGTCACTAAAGCCCCTAAAGGTTGTTTGGTAGCCAGGTACAGCACAACAAGACTGAGTAGAGACCGTAATGATGACATTGTCTCAACTCCACCTGAATTCACCCTCGGAAATATTTTGACAGCTTATTAATTTCCATGCCCTAAAGACTGTACATACTCTATGTCAAAATAATGTTCTATTAGTTTAGCAAATAGCACGCAATGCAGGTATTCTCACTGTCACCTTTTCCACCCTCTTTGTGGTACTGTTTACCCATTTGGCGGAATTTAGCCTCTCACATACTGACTGTTAGCCTTTCCCCAACTCCCAAAGTTAATCAGGGACGGATAGGAGCTAACTGCCCTACCTCCTGAGTGGGCCTCTGTTAAACATGGCAGCTTAATTAAAACAGAAGGAAGCGACATGCTCCCAGGCTACTTGACATGGCAGCCTCAACCACACTTCTTGAGGCCTCCTGATAGCCGAGACAGACAGTGTCCCTGGAGAGTTACGGATCTAGAGCTGAGAAGCCTTTTTAAAGTGAATGACGGGATTGGAAGTGAAGCCTAATGTCTGAGTGCCACATTTACTTTGTTATGACAATGAGAGCAGTTTGATACTATGCCGTATGCTCTCCCACAAGTCTGCATGAATGCAGGCTGCGCTTGTTCCCCTGCACGCCACCCATATGCACGTTAAAAACAAAAACAGACCAACTGTAACATTCAATCTGCTTTATCACACAGCAAAGAGGGTGTGTCACTGGCGGTGGTACCTTATGAGGCATGGCTGTGTATGTTTCTGTGTATCCTTGTGTAGGAGTATGTGTCCTGTATATGTGAGGGAAGAGAGCAAGGGGGAGGTCTAATCAATATACCTCAAGGGGGAGGGCTAATCTGAAATGGGATGTGCAATTTGTCTTGTCGCCACTGTCTTTGAAGATAGAGCTCCTAAAGAGACAGGTGGCCCAATTTAACGGTAACAAATGGACCTACAGTATTAAGTACCGGTATGCACCATTTAAAACATTGTGTTTTTTTTACAGAGAATTAACAGGGTATTTTCCAGATTTTGAAATGCACATCTCTCATATGTAACTCTAGCTTCATGATATCAATGAGAAGAAAACAGGTGACTTTGACGCCATATTGCCCCTACTGTGCGAATTACATGACCGTACAACTCCAGTAGGTTTCTCCTCTGTGAATGTATACTACCGTAAAACTCCAGTAGGTTTCTCCTCTATGCATGTACACTACCGTAAAACTCCAATAGGTTTCTCCTCTGTGCATGTACACTACCATTAAACTCCAGGAGGTTTCTCCTCTGTGCATGTACACTACCATCAAACTCCAATAGGTTTCTCCTCTGTGCATGTACACTAGCATAAAACTCCAATAGGTTTCTCCTCTGTGCATGTACACTACCATTAAACTCCAATAGGTTTCTCCTCTGTGCATGTACACTACCGTAAAACTCCAGTAGATTTCTCCTCTGTGCATGTACACTACCATCAAACTCCAATAGGTTTCTCCTCTGTGCATGTACACTACCATTAAACTCCAGTAGATTTCTCCTCTGTGCATGTACACTACCATTAAACTCCAGTAGATTTCTCCTCTGTGCATGTACACTAGCATTAAACTCCAGTAGATTTCTCCTCTGTGCATGTACACTACCATTAAACTCCAGTAGATTTCTCCTCTGTGCATGTACACTACCATTAAACTCCAGTAGATTTCTCCTCTGTGCATGTACACTAGCATTAAACTCCAGTAGATTTCTCCTCTGTGCATGTACACTACCATGAAACTCCAGCAGGTTTCTCCTCTGTGCATGTACACTAGCATTAAACTCCAGTAGATTTCTCCACTGTGCATGTACACTACCATTAAACTCCAGTAGGTTTCTCCTCTGTGCTTGTACACTACCATCAAACTCCAATAGGTTTCTCCTCTGTGCATGTACACTAGCATACAACTCCAGGAAGTTTCTCATCTGCGTGTCCCTGTACAGGACTAGCCACCAGCCAACTCTAATCCCAGTTTATTGATCCAACATCATTTATCAAGTCTGATTTATCAGAGCACTGGCTGTACCATTGATTTAGGATGCTGTACGCTATTAGTTGTGCATCAGTTTTCACACCCCTGTGCGTGACACAAGTAACTTTTAACTGACTGACCTGACGTGGTTACAAAAAATATTTGTTGGGATGCATCAAAACCAAAAGGCCATTAGCCTCCTTCAGCATTAACTTATGTCTGACTGGTCATGTGAGTTGTTCCACTAAGATTGCATTTACAAAGTATCCACAGACCATAGACTTTCCTGAGAAGCCCTTGTCTGGGCATATCTAGCAATTCGCTGTATCTAAACAAAACAAGTAGCAATTCTGAGAGAGAAAAATGTGTTGCTTTGGAGGCTTACCCAAAAATTTAACTGTGAGTGACCTTGTGAAGAACCTCTCTACTGGTTACAGAAACGTACAGAGACAACAGGAGGAGGAGAAGAGGGGGAGGAAGAAGAGGGGAAGGAGGAGGAGTGGGGGAGGAAGAGGATGGTAAGGAGGAGGAGTGGTGGAGGAAGAAGAGGGGAAGGAGGAGAAGAGGGGGAGGAAGAGGAGGGGAAGGAGGAGGAGTGGGTTGGCGAGGTAAAAAGATAAATATGTTTTGTCCTTGAGTGGGAGTCTCCTGTTGTCTAGCCCAGTTTCACCGGGTGGCAGGGCTGTGTTGGGCTATAATTATTACAGAAGGATGTCCTGCATGTGTTCAGAAGGATGTCCTGCACCAAATTTCTATCAACATGTTAAATGTGCAACCAGAGGGAAAAGAAACTCAAGACCACCTTTACTCCACACACAGAGACACGTACAAAGCTCTCCCTCGCCCTCCATTTGGTAAATCTGACCATAACTCTATCCTCCTGATTCCTGCTTACAAGCAAAAACTAAAGCAGGAAGCACCAGTGACTCGGTCTATAACAAAGTGGTCAGATGAAGCGGATGCTAAACTACAGGACTGTTTTGCTAGCACAGACTGGAATATGTTCCGCGATTCTTCCGATGGCATTGAAGAGTACAGTACACCACATCAGTCACTGGCTTTATCAATAACTGCATCGAGGACGTCGTCACCACAGTGACTGTACGTACATACCCCAACCAGAAGCCACGGATTACAGGCAACATTCACACTGAGCTAAAAGGTAGAGCTGCCGCTTTCAAGGAGCGGGACTCTAACCCGGAAGCTTTTAAGAAATCCCGCTATGCCCCCCGACGAACCATCAAACAGGCAAAGCGTCAATACAGACTAAGATCGAATTGTACTACACCGGCTCCGACGCTCGTCAGATGTGGCAGGGCTTGCAAACTATTACAGACTACAAAGGGAAGCACAGCCGAGAGCTGCCCAGAGTGACACGAGCCTACCAGACGACCAAAATAACTTCTATGCTCGCTTCAAGGCAAGTAACACTGAAACATGCATGAGAGCACCAACTGTTCTGGATGACTGTGTGATCAGGCTCTCCGCAGCCGATGTGAGTAAGACCTTTCAACAGGTCAACATTCACAAGGCCGCAGGGCCAGACGGATTACCAGGACGTGTAGTCTGAGCATGCGCTGACCAACTGGCAAGTGTCTTCACTGACATTTTCAATTTCTCCCTGTCTGAGTCTGTCATACCAACATGTTTCAAGCAGACCACCATAGTCCCTGTGCCCAAGAACACTAAGGTAATCTACCTAAATGACTACCGACCCATAGCACTTAGTACGTCTGTAGCCATGAAATGCTTTGAAAGGCTGGTCATGACTCACATCAACACCATTATCCCAGAAACCCTGGACACACTCCAATTTGCATACTGCAAATGATCCACAGATGATGCAACCTCTATTGCACTCCACACTGCCCTTTCCCACCTGGACAAAAGGGATACTCAAAACTGCATCGTTGGTTAAGTTAGCATTTCACTGTAAGGTCTACACCTGTTGTATTTGGCACATGTGACAAATACAATTGGATTTGATTTGATTTGTAGATCTCTACCAATCTTTCCAGCAACTTTTTTGAGAGTGTGTGAGTGAAAGAATTTTTGAGATTATGTCAGAATGATGTAAACTATTGTATCAGGGTAAAACTGTGGAACTGTCTCGAACGCACCTGTTAGTTCCCAGGTGTGCCTTATTGTAATTAAGGGCGTGGCCCAACGTATCAATGTATTTCCTTTTCATTCATTTAGGGGATCCTCTTACTCAGTGCCAATACCAAACGTACAATGTGCAGGGATACTGGAGTATTTATTTGAGGTAGATATGTACATATAGGTGGGGATTAGGATTGGAATATTACATGAAGATGAACGCTTTAAATCTGTATTGAAATAACCATATTTTTCTGAGAGCGCTTGATGTTGCTGAAACAAAGACATGTCCAAGGACGAGTTGCTGAGTAAATACCAAAACAAATCACATAATTTCTGGCCCGATCATTCCATTGATCCACTCCTTGATTCAAAGAACCAGAGTATTTCAGATTAGTCCCCCTACGTTACACTATACTCTGTCTCTCTCTTCCTGTTCCCTCTTTCTTTCCCCTTCCCCTGTCTCTCCATACCTTCCTCTTGAAACATGCAGTCAGACCAATAACAAAGTCTCTTTAGCAATACACTCTCTGGTGTTGTGGCAACAGCCCAAGGCGCCCAGCTGTCACAGGAATACTGTCTGTCAGCCTGTCGGTAGTGAAATTGACCTCTGAGTCATGGGGGCCATGAAGAAGGCGACTGTATAGGGACAGGATTGCTGTCGCTGAGTGACGCTTAATGAAATCATTGAGGTACTGATGCATTATTGACGAGTTTGTCATAGCAACTGGCTGCACTGTGCATTCAAGGGACATTGTGTGCCTGTCTGTTCACGTGGCCTATTCACGTGGTCTATTCACGTGGCCTATTCATATAGTTAGGAGCTTCACTGAGTGTACAAAACATTAGGAACACCTGCTCTTTTCATGACATAGACTGACCAGGTGAATCCCAGTGAAAGCATTGATCCCTTGTTGATGTTAAATCCACTTCAATCAGTGCAGAGGAAGGGGAGGAGACAGGTTAAAGAAGGATTTTTAAGTCTTGAGACAATTGAGACACGGAATGTGTGTGTGTGTGTGTGCGATTCAAAAGGTGACCAAAGATTTAAGTGCCTTTGAACCGGCTATGGTAGTAGGTGCCAGGTGCAGCGGTTTGAGTGTGTCAAGACCTGCAACGCTGCTGGGTTTTTCCACACTCAACAGTTTACCTTGTGTATCAAGAATGGTCCACTACCCAAAGGACATCCAGCAAACTTGGCAAAACTGTGGTAAGCATTGGAGTCAACATGGGCCAGCATGCTTGTGGAATGCTTTCGACACCTTATAGAGTCAAATTGAGGCTGTTCTGAGGGCAAAAGGGGGTCCAACTCAATATTAGGAAGGTCATGTTTTGTACACACAGTGTACAGTATATCTGCAGGCTAAATGTCACCCAGCAATTTGTGTTTATAGTTTTCAGTTGCAGTAAGAAAAGGTTTTAAGATAAACTCATACATTATGTTTTGAAGTGGATCTAAAGTTTGCACATCAAGTCAACTCATTAAAATTGCTCCAATGGAACCTGTTGCAACATAACAATCATTTGCCAACATTGCTTATCAAACTCCAGTCAAAATCATGACGGCCTAATGTTCTCATCAGCACCACATGGAATGGAACTGTTTTCAGACATATTGATAATGTTTCTCTATTTGTACCTATAACATCTCTTCCATCTCGCTCTCTCTCTCTCTCTGTGTTTAGAACTCCATGAATCTGCCTCCAGACAAGGTGACGATCCTGTGTCAGTATGACAACGAGAAGAAGTGGGAACTGGTCTGTGATCAGGTGGGACTCCAACTCCACTGCACAAGACAACAGTCTACTGTACCGTTAACGTTTCAATAACACCTAGTGGATAACGTTACAGTAACAGGATGTAATCATAGTTCTTAGGGGAACTTCAGGTAACATGATAACCATGTGAAACTTCTTTAGAGAATTCTACGTTGTGATGAATCAAGCCCTGATGATATGCACTGCATCCTTTAAGCTTGGCAGAACTTCGTATAGAGGCGTTGAGGTGTCAATTTTGTTGTTGTTGTGGTGTCCTGGTTTCTAGGAAAGCACCCCATTGACACACCATTGCAGTGAGAGTGGTTGTTCATACACACACTTGCGCACTCAAGAAACAACCACCCGCCACCACACATGTGCACACACGCACACACTTTGCATCCTGCTGGGAACCTCATCAAAATTGTACGTTGCTGTGGCAACATTGATGAGGCAGATAACTTCCTGTGGCTCAGGGGGGAGTGACACACAGGACACCTGTCACTGTCACTGTCGCACAGACCTGCAGTGGTTCAATGTTGTCCCTTCCGTTATCTAGCACAGCTAAAGCCATTGTTAACAAAGGCTGTCTATCTCTACTCTGACCTGGCATTGAATGATAGATTGATATTCTGACATGCAAAGCTCTGCCTCACCAACAGATATATCATTGGTTATACTTGTATAAATAAGCAGCGTAATCACCCCAATTGACTCATTCACCTTCCTCCCCTCCCTCCTCCTCTCCCATGTATCTTCTCTCCTCTGTAGCTATCGTTGCTGTAAATGAGAATGTGTTCTCAGTCAACTTACCTGGTAAAATAAGGGTTCAAATAAAAATCATCAAGGCTGTGAAGTCCCTGCTGTGTTCTGCCCTCTGGTCCCCTTCTCCCACAGTGCACCCATGTAATCAACATAATTAGATACGCTCTAACATCTCTGTCTGTCTGTCTGTCTGTCTGTCTGTCTGTCTGTCTGTCTGTCTGTCTGTCTGTCTGTCTGTCTGTCTGTCTGTCTGTCTGTCTGTCTGTCTGTCTGTCTGTCTGTCTGTCTGTCTGTCTGTCTGTCTGTCTGTCTGTCTGTCTGTCTGTCTGTCTGTCTGTCTGTCTGTCTGTCTGTCTGTCTGTCTGTCTGTCTGTCTGTCTGTCTGTCTGTCTGTCTGTCTGTCTGTCTGTCTGTCTGTCTGTCTGTCTGTCTGTCTGTCTGTCTGTCTGTCTGTCTGTCTGTCTGTCTGTCTGTCTGTCTGTCTGTCTGTCTGTCTGTCTGTCTGTCTGTCTGTCTGTTCGTTCGTTCTCCTTCCTACAGGAACGATTCCAAGTGAAGAATCCTCCCTCTGCTTACTTGCTGAAGCTCAAAAGTTATCTTGACCAGGGAGGGGTCAGTCGCAAGGTACTGTACCAATACAGTCCTGTAAGAGGTCCAGTCTGGGCTATGGCCCTGCTCAGATACTTTCAAAAACATAATTTATTGAAGTATTCACTTTTTGCAAAAGCTATGTTTAAAAAAAACACTGGTTTGGTCCATAGCTAAGTTACCACTTGTTTTGTTTACTATACACCATCAAACATTTCTCCACAACGATAATGACCTTGTTATGCGTGTTATGACAGTTCAAGAGGCGGGTCCAGGAGTCCACACAGGTCTTAAGAGAGCTGGAGATTTCCCTGAGGACCAATCATATCGGGTGAGACACGCCCCTTACCCAACTTTTCTGCTTTCATCAGCACTCCATCTATTGATCCTTACACAAGCTACATTTATTTGATTTATTTATACAGGTAGGTCAATTAAATGGCACTTCCGCCACTTTTCAACCTCATATTCATTATCACTAGCACCATACCAGTTTCTACATTCTATGATCTGTGTTTGAAAAGATAACACGAAAGGTCCTAAAAAAATGCATCATTAGGATTAAAAGCAAGAAAAAAAGTTTTTCAAAACCTGCAACGAGTTTCTTGCTAAAGGGAGGATATTTTCTTGTTCCCCACATGTCATCGGGTAGAACTTTTTAACATATTTTTTTTTCTTCTACAAAACAGAAATGCACAGTTTTCACACTGGTATTGTGCTGTAGATAATGAAAATTAGGTTGAAAAGGGATGGAATTGCCCTTTAAGAACAAATTCTTATTTACAATGACCTGTCAGGGTGCAGCAAGTATAACACACAAACAATACACAGGCAGTAAAACCATCAGTAAAGCATTCAGTAATAGACAGCATAAATAACTGATGATGATAAAACAGCTATGAACTCGACCAACAAAATACTAATACTGTAAAATGGCTTTTTTTTTTTAAAATAAATAAATATATATATATATATATTTAACATTTATTTTGACAGGGTCTCTTTTACAGATAAATCCAATCAAACACTATACAGAATTACTAAACATTAAAGAAAAAAATGACTTTAATCATCATAGAGGTCTCGTGATCATTACACTGAACTGACATAGGGGGACCAGAACATATATTTTCAGAAAGCTCTGAAAGTTGTTCCACATACAGGGTGCAAAAAATAACCAAAAAACATCTTTCCCCAACTCTGTGGAGACCGTAGGGTTCCTCCAGTGATATCCAAGCCTAAGACCGGGTTTGGTCATTTGTAAGACTACATTGAGTTTAGTCTTCCTATGATGATAGGAAGTTTGCATGAGTGCTTTGTAGATAAACACAAGAAAATGCTGCTCTCTCTTTACATACAAAGAGGCCCAACCCACTTTTTGATTCACAATGATGAATGTCACGACAATGGGCCTCAGGATCTCGTCACGGTATCTCTGTGCATTCAAATTGCCATTGATAAAATGCAATTGTGGTCATTGTCCGTAGCTTATGCCTGCCCATACCATAACCCCACCATCACCATGGGGCTCTCTGTTCACAACGTTGACATCAGCAAACCGCTTGCTCACACGACGCCATACACATGGTCTGCGGTTGTGAGGCCAGTTGGATGTACTAACAAATTCTCTAAAACGACGTTGGAGATGGCTTATGGTAGAGAAATTAACATTCAATTCTCTGGCAACAGCTCTGGTGGACATTCCTGCATTCACCATGCCAATTGCACGCTCCCTCCAAACTTGAGCCATCTATGACAAAACTGCACATTTTAGAGTGGCCTTTTATTGTCCCCAGTACAAGGTGCACCCATGTAATGATCATGTTGTTTCATCAGCTTCTTGATATGCCACACCTGTCAGGTAGATAGATTATTTTGGCAAAGAGGAAATGCTCACTAACAGGGACGTAAACAAATTTGTGCATAACATTTGAGCTAAAGAAAAATTGTGAAAATCTCATCTCATGAAACATGGGACCAACACTTTACACGTTGCTTTTATATTTTTGTTCAGTGTATATACAACATACAACATTACAAAACATATTAAGAAAAACAGACACATTTATCAACATATTGGTCTCTGATCATTTCACTGAACTGACATAGGGGGACCAGAACATCTCATTTCAGAGATCTCGGTGAGTTGTTCCACATGAAGGGCTCAAAAAAACTCAAATCAGCTTCACCCAATCCACTTTTTGATACAAAACACAATGATGAGTTCTATAAGCATCACCAGTAATAAACCTAAGTGAACAATGGAAAACAGCATCTAGGTGTTTAATTGTAGATTCTGCTGCATGCACATAGATAATATCCCCATAATCTAAAATCGACATAAGTGGCCTGGACAATTTTCTTCCTATTAACAAAAGTCAGACATGCTTTGTTTCTGTAAAATAAACCAACTTTGAACTTGAACTTCTTCACCAGCTCAGTGACATGTTTTTTAAATAACAGTTTGTCATCAAGACAGATACCAACATATTTGTAGGAAGGAACTCACGCAATTTCTGTACCGTTCAAACTAGTCATTACAAATTCATGCAAATCTAGGTTATGGGACCTAGAAAAAACCATGCCTTTTGTTTTGTTTGCATTCAGCACTACCTTTAGATCCAACAGTGACCTCTGCAACGCTTGAAAATCAGGCTGTATGTGGAAAAAACAATCAACTGACAGGCCAGGACCAGTATGACCACCAAGCTGAGATAAAATTTCTGAACCTTTTCAGTAATGATGCAGCAGTCTAAAACTGCTTGCTTAGGCAGGGAAGTAGAGGAAAGGGAATTGCCCCGCTTCAGCGGATTATTGTTTTTTCAGAATTTAGAGGGATCGCTAACAGAGTCTGTCATATCGCTAAAGGAAGTAGTTTGATGTGGCCTGTTTATCGGAGGCAGTGCACCCATTTCTTATTTCCCTAAATAGCTGCTAATCAGCTAACAAGCCAGTGTGTCTAGCCTTGGCCCAGGCTTGATGTCATATCAAGAGGAGGATTGAGAGTATAGTCGTGGCCAAAAGTTTTGACAATGACACAAATGTTAATTTTCAAAGTCTGCTGCCTCAGAATGTATGATGGCAATTTGCATATACTCCAGAATGTTATAAAGAGTGATCAGATGAATTTCAATTAATTGCAAAGTCCCTATTTGCCATGCACATGAACTGAATCCCCAAAAAACATTTCCACTGCATTTCAGCCCTGCCACAAAAAGACCAGCTGACATCATGTCAGTAATTCTCTCGTTAACACAGGTGTGAGTGTTGACTCACACCTGTGTTAAGGCTGGAGATCACTCTGTCATGCGGATTGAGTTCGAATAACAGACTGGAAGATTCAAAAGGAAGGTGGTGCTTGGAATCATTGTTCTTCCTTTGTCATCTATGGTTATCTGCAAGGAAACACGTCATTGCTTTGCCCAAAAAGGGCTTCACAGGCAAGGATATTGCTGTCAGTAATCAACTCAAATCAAATAAAATGTATTTATATAGCCCTTCGTACATCAGCTGATATCTCAAAGTGCTGTACAGAAACCCATTCTAAAACCCCAAACAGCAAGCAATGCGGGTGTAGAAGCACGGTGGCTAGGAAAAACTCCCTAGAAAGGCCAAAACCTAGGAAGAAACCTAGAGAGGAACCAGGCTATGTGGGGTGGCCAGTCCTCTTCTGGCTGTGCCGGGTAGGGATTATAACAGAACATGGCCAAGATGTTCAAATGTTCATAAATGACCAGCATGGTCAAATAATAATAATCACAGGCAGAACAGTTGAAACTGGAGCAGCAGCACGGCCAGGTGGACTGGGGACAGCAAGGAGTCATCATGTCAGGTTGTCCTGAAGCATGGTCCTTGGGCTCAGGTCCTCCGAGAGAGAAAAAGAAAGAGAGAAGGAGAGAATTAGAGAGAGCATACTTAAATGCACACAGGACACCGGATAGGACAGGAGAAGTACTCCAGATATAACAAACTGACCCTAGCCCCCCGACACAAACTACTGCAGCATAAATACTGGAGGCTGAGACAGGAGGGGTAAGATTGCGCCTAAATCAACCATTTATCGGATCATCAAGAACTTCAAGGTGAGCGGTTCAGTTGTTGTGAAGAAGGCTTCAGGGCGCCCAAGAAAGTTCAGCAAGCGCCAGGACCGTTGATTCAGCTGCGGGATCAGGGAATCACCAGTACAGAGCTTGCTCAGGAATGGCAGCAGGCAGGTGTGAGTGCATCTGCATGCATAGTGAGGTGAAGACTTTTGGAGGATGGCCTGGTGTCAAGAAGGGCAGCAAAGAAGCCACTTCTCTCCAGGAAAAACATCAGGGACAGACTGATATTCTGCAAAGGGTACAGGGATTGGACTGCTGAGGACTGGGGTAAAGTCATTTTCTCTGATGAATCCCCTTTCCGATTGTTTGGGGCATCTGGAAAAACCTTGTCTGGAGAAGACAAGGTGAGCGCTACCATCAGTCCTGTGTCACGCAAACAGTAAAGCATCCTGAGACCATTTATATGTGGGGTTGCTTCTCAGCCAAGGGAGTGGGCTCACTCACAATTTTGTCTAAGAACACAGCCATGAATAAATAATGGTACCAACACATCCTCTGAGAGCAACATCTCCCAACCATCCAGGAACAGTTTGGTGATGAACAATGCCTTTTCCAACATGATGGAGCACCTTGTCATAAGTAAAAAGTGATAACTCATTGGCTCGGGGAACAAAAAAAATCTATATTTTGGATCCATGGCCAGGAAACTCCCCAGACCTTAATCCCATTGAGAACTTGTGGTCAATCCTCAAGAGGCGGGTGAACAAACAAAACCCCAGAAAATCTGACAAACTCCAAGCATTGATTATGCAATAATGGGCTGCCATCAGTCAGGATGTGGCCCAGAAGTTAATTGACAGCATGCCAGGGCAGATTGTAGAGGTCTTGAAAAAGAAGGGTCACCACTGCAAATATTGACTCTTTGCATCAACTTCATGTAATTGTCAATAAAAGCCTTTGACACTTACGCAATGCTTGTAATTATACTTCAGTATTCCATAGTAACATCTGACAAAAATATCTAAAGACACTGAAGCAGCAAACGTTGTGGAAATTAATATTTGTGTCATTCTCAAAACTTTTGGCCACGACTGTACATGAAAGCATTTAAGATACTCTTTGAAGAGGTAGGGCTTCAGGTGCTTTTGGAAGATGGACAGGGACTCTGATGTCCTAGCTTCAGTGAGATGCTGGTTCCACCATTGGGGTGCTAGGACAGAGATGAGCTTTGACTGGGCTGCCCTTCCATATGGGTGGTATGGCCAAGATACCAGAGGTGGCAGAACGGAGTGCTCAGGTTGTGGTATAGGGTTTGAGCACAGCCTGAAGGTAGCGAGGGGCAGTTACTTTTGCTGCTCCGTAGGCAAGTACCAGGTTCTTGTAGTGGATGCAAGCTTCGACTGGAAGCCAGTGGAGTGTGTGGAGGAGCGGGGTGAAATGGGAGAACTTAGGAAGGTTGAAAACCAGGCGGGCTGCAGGGGTTTGATGGCACAAGCAGGTAGCCCAGCCAACAGAAAGTTGCAGTAGTCCAGACGGGAGATGACAAGTGCCTGGATTAGGTCCTGCACCTCTTCCTGTGTGAGGTAGGGTCGTACTCTACGGATGTTGTACTCTACGGAGTGAGTCACTACTTTGATGTTTGCAGAAAACAACAGGGTGTTGTCCAGGGTCACTCCAATGTTCCTTGCACTCTGGGAGGGTGACTCTGGAGTTGTCAACCGGGATGGAGATTTCTTTGAGCGGTCAGGCCTTCCCCGGGAGGAAGAGCAGCTCCGTCTTGTTGAGCTTGAGGTGGTGGGCCGACATCCGTATCACCACCTCAGTGTCAGAAGGGGGTAAGGAGAAAAGTAGTCAAGTGCCATCCGCATAGCAATGATAGGGGAGACCATGTGAAGATATGACGCAGCCGAGTGACTTGGTGTAAATAGAGAAGAGGAGAGGGCCTATAACCGAGCCCTGGGGGACACCAGTAGTGAGAGTATGTGGTGCAGACACAGATTCTCTCCATGTCACCTGGTAGGAGTGGCCTTCCGGGTACGATGCAATTCAAGAGTGTGCAGAGCCTGAGACACCCAGCACTGAGAGGGGGGAGAGGGGGATCTGTTTCACGGTGTCGAAGGCAAGGGATAGATCTAGGAGGATGAGAACAGAGGAGAGATAGAGTCAGCTTTGGCAGTGTGGAGAGCCTCCATGACACAGAAAAGAGCCGTCTCGACTGGGTGACCCATCTTGAAGCCTGAATGGTTAGGGTCAAGTAGATCGTTCTGAGAGAGATAACGAGAGAGTTGATCAGAGACAGTACACTCAAGTGTTTTGGAAAGGACATAAAGAAGGGATAGAGGTCTATAGTTTGACGTCAGATGAGTCGAGTGTTGGTTTCTTGAGGAGGGGAGCGATTTGAGTCGTTTTGAAGTCAGAGGGGATGCAGCCAATGGTCAGGGATGAGTTTATGAGGGTAGTGAGGAATGGGATGGCCTGGAGAAGGGAGGAGGGGATGGGTTCGGTTATTAATTGCTGATTGCCTAGGAGAGACATATTTTGGTTTATGGACACTTTTATAACCAACAGCTCATATATTTTGGAGACAGGGATGCTAAGAGAGCATGATGCCACAAGAGAAGATTTTACATAAATGGTCAGCCCTCCAACCTTTTTAGTCTATTACATCTATAACCCTCTGTGACATTTGAAAACAGCAGGAGTATCTATGGAGACAAAAGAGTCTATAGAACTGGATTAGCTAGCCACAATAGGCTTCCTGATTGGACTCAAAGTTGTAGAGCTATCAGTAGAATGAGGTAAATGTGCACAAGATTACTATTGACAATACCCATATGCTTATGAGCACATGTAGCCAAACGATAGCTTGATATGAAACTATAAATAGTATAGGTGGCACTAACAACAGTGGGTTCCTTTATGGTAGTTAACAGAGCTTTGGTGAGGACTGAAATACTGTACAATTATTGATATTAATTTGCAAACCATAAAATGCTGGATTTAGGGTTCCCACTAGTTAACACATCCACATAGTCAAAATTGTATACATCGTAGAAGTTCAGGAAAAAAAAACCCATTTAAGTTAGGAATAAGGTTAGGTTTAAAATCAGATCTTAATAAGATAAATGGTAGAAATAGAGATTTAGCCATAATTATGACATTTTGGCTGCGTTATCTAGCGATAACCTGGATTTAGGCTTGCATCAGGGTTAGATGCTATTGTGTAGCTACAGTCAGACGTAAGTATTTTTGTTGTCGTCGTGCTTGTGAGATTCTTTCACCGTTCGGTTGAGTGAGATTGTTGTTTTACTTGCGGTTCTAAAATCTTAGACCAACAATCCAGTTGTAACCTTATTAATACTGTTATGTTTGATTGTTGTAAATGTATGTTGCTTTAAAGTGTCACCGTATGTGCAGTTATTGTAATGTCTAGTCGTTGCTGTGGTCCAATCTGAGTATTATTATGTCTGGAAGTCTGTAATGTGTGTCAGATTGGGGTTGTAGTTACGTCTGACCGTTGAAAAATCGGATTCTTGTAGGGTGTGCCTGTCTTAGTCTTAGTCTTATTATAATATCCTGTTTCCCCTCCTCTCCAGCTGGGCTCAGGAGTTTCTCGGTGAGGAGAACAGAGGTCTGGACGTCCTGGTTGACTACCTGTCCTTCGCCCAATGTGCTGTCACGTAAGTACCAGTCCTTCACATCTACAGTGCCTTCAGAAAGTATTCCTACCCCTTGACTTGTTCCACATTTTGTTGTGTTACAGCCTGAATTCAACATGGATTAAATCATTGTTTTTTCACTCACCTGCACACAATACCCCATAGTGACAAAGTGAAATCAGGTTTTTTGATTTTGTTGTTGTTGTATTAATCGAAAATAAAACAGAAATCTCTAACTTACATAGGTATTCACACCCCTGAGTCAATACTTTGTAGAATCAACTCAATCAAATTGAGTCAAATGAAAAAAAAGTGACACAATAAAATAACAATAACGAGGCTATATGCAGGGGGTACCGGTACCGAGTTAATGGTCGGGGTTCAGGTTAGTCGAGGTAATATGTACATGTCGGGGTAAAGTGACTGTGCATAGATAATAAACCGAGAGTAAAAGCAGAGTAAAAAAGAGATTCAATGTAAATAGTCCGGTTAGCCATTTGATTAAATGTTTAGCAGTCTTATGGCTTGGGGGTAGGACTTGTTAAGGAGCCTTTTTTAGGACATTCCTCTGAAACCGCCTGGAGACTGTTGTCCTTCATGCAGGTTCTCCTATTTCAGCCAAGGAACTAGTTCTGTCAGAGTGGTCATTGGATGCTTTGTCACCCTCAGCAAGGTCTTTATTGTCCGGTTGTTCAGTTTCAATATACGTACCAATTATGGAGACCACGTTTCTCTTGGAAACTTTCAACACACTAGAAATGTATTCTTTATAAGGTCACAACGCGAGACCCAGACACGGGAGGCAGATGGTTTGAGTCTCTGATATTTATTATAATCCTAAAGGGTAGGCAAGCGAATGGTCGTGGACAGGCAAAAGATCAAAACCAGGTCAGAGTCCAGGAGGTACAAAGTGGCAGGCAGGCTCAAGGTCAAGGCAGGCAGAATGGTCAGGCAGGCGGGTTCAGAGTCCAGACAGGCAAGGGTCACACCTGGGAGGACTAGCAAAAACAGAGCGAAGGAAACAGCAGGAGAACGGGAAAAACAAGCTAGTTGACTTGACAAAAAAGACAAACTGGCAACAGACAAGCAGGGAACACAGGAATAAGTACCCAGGGACTAATGGGGGAAAACAGGTGACACCTGGAGGTGGGTGGAGACAATCACAAAGACAGGTGAAACAGGTCAGGGCGTGACATTCATACCCTTCCCCAGATATATGTCTCATCATAATCTCTGAGATTTACAGACAGTTCTTTGGACTTCAGGTTATAGTTTCTGCTCTGACATGCACTGTCAACTGTGGGACCATATATAGAAAAGTGTGTTTCTTTCTAAAAACATGTCCAAACAATTGAATTAGCCACAGGTGGACTCCAATGAAATTGTAGTGACATGTCAAGGAGGATCAAAAGGAAATTGGATGCACCTGATCTCAATTTGGAGTGCCATAGCAAAGGGGTTTGAATACTTATGGAAATGAGATATTGCTGTATTTTATTTCCAATAAATGTGCAAACATGTCCAAAAATGTTTTACCTTGTCATTATGGGGTATTGTGTGTAGATGGGAGAGACAAAAACATATACAGTGCCTTGCGAAAGTATTCGGCCCCCTTGAACTTTGCGACCTTTTGCCACATTTCAGGCTTCAAACATAAAGATATAAAACTGTATTTTTTTGTGAAGAATCAACAACAAGTGGGACACAATCATGAAGTGGAACGACATTTATTGGATATTTCAAACTTTTTTAACAAATCAAAAACTGAAAAATTGGGCGTGCAAAATTATTCAGCCCCCTTAAGTTAATACTTTGTAGCGCCACCTTTTGCTGCGATTACAGCTGTAAGTCGCTTGGGGTATGTCTCTATCAGTTTTGCACATCGAGAGACTGAAATTTTTTCCCATTCCTCCTTGCAAAACAGCTCGAGCTCAGTGAGGTTGGATGGAGAGCATTTGTGAACAGCAGTTTTCAGTTCTTTCCACAGATTCTCGATTGGATTCAGGTCTGGACTTTGACTTCAAGGGGGCCGAATACTTTCGCAAGGCACTGTATTTAATCAATTTTGAATTGAGGCTGTAACACAACAAAATGTGGAATAAGTCAAGGGCTATAAATACTTTCTGAAGGCACTTGTACGTGAATGGGACAATCTGAGAGGAAAATGTTTAGATTTTTAGGCTTCAACATGACATAGGTCTTTATGGTAGTTCTGGGTCTTTCCTTCTTTTTGGGACACTTTAGTAATGAAACATATCTGAGGGCTTTAGATTTAACATAACTTTAATATTCCAAATTGATAATATTGGGTCAACTCTCAGCTATGACATGGAAAGTTTGGACAATGGGACTTCCACACCAGAAAAATCGGTGGAGGACTTGACGAGGAGTGCCAGTAACTCTCCAACCCATGGCGGTTCTAAAGCTGCTCGTGTCCTTACTGTGAGGTGAGTGTTACCAGGAATTGGTGAGAAGAATGGACATGAGCTTCTGTCTGTTAGATGGGACAGAGGTTGGACTACACTTGTAGTTCTTGCATCCTAGATTCATGGGCATTAATTCTGAGGAAAGAACAATGACTCCCACTCGTCCCCACACACATTGTGACATACACACACACACCATTTCCCCTGCCATCAAACTAGAGTTGAAAAACAAATGGCCTAACAAATGTCAAAATTCTAATAAGGCCTACCAAATGTTGGAAATGATAAGCAAAAACTTAATTTAAATTATAGTATATTAATTAAAGTAAGCTAAATTATTCTGGAATTATTATGGTGGGTTGAATTTTGCAAGTAGCCTACTTTTTGAAGTGATTTTTTTGACAATCGGATAACATCACACAAGACCCATGGTATGCGAAACCATCTTAGCTCAGCATATCCCAGGCATCTTATCCGGGTTTCTCATAACCGGCATACAAGCTTTTTCCGGGTTATTGTAAACGGGATGTGACGTTTATATGTGTCAGCTCAAAAACAGAATACTTGAGTATCCCGCAAGTAAACGTGGTCAGTGTAACATTTCTTGCGATGGAACAAAGCTTATGCCATAAGCAAACCTTCGACAATGTTTCTTCTTATGTAACATAAATCCTTTGCACTGTGTTTCGAATTCCTGGAACAGTGTGATCTCAGTTTTGTTTGTTGAAAATGTTCTCAAAATTTCTTAGAAGGTTTTTGATTGGTCATAACATTATGAGAACCTTCGGTGCAACTGGTACAGTTGAGACACAGTGAGCACATACTGTAGAGTAACCTGTGGCGTCAAGCCATCCCAATCTGTCCCAAGCTGTCTCGCGCACACACACACACACACACACACACACACACACACACACACACACACACACACACACACACACACACACACACACACACACACACACACACACACACACACACACACACACACACACACACACACACACACACACACACACACACACACACACACACACACACGTCAACTGACAGGCGGACGGACGGACACACTCACACACCTCTATAATCCTTTTCATCTGGAGGAACCACATTGCTGTCACACTGTTTTGTAGGGTAAATGTTGGATGCAGCATGCCTCCCTCTCAACAATGTAGTCTGTCTAAATGTAAATGTGAGCAATATCTGACTAGGGGCAAACCATCAGACATTCCACCCATCAACAGACATCTTGAAGTCAATTTTGGGGCACTGTCTGTCATTGATACTTCCAAGAGGAGTGTGCGTGAGCGTCGCAAAATAAATTTAGAAATCCTTGTTATTCAATTTTTCACCCACACTGCACGCGCGCGCCAACGAGCGTGCCAACGAGCGTCTGCGACGCCAAGGGCTAAAACAGAACTCATTCCTATTTCTGACACAAATCGCGCTGCAAGTCCTGCCTCTCCCATCTCCTCATTGGTTTATAGAAGCAGGTACCCACGCGCCATCTCCTCATTGGTTATACCCACGTGGGTGAATGAAAAACGAACTGTTTTGCCTGCTAGCTAGCTAAATAGGACAAATTAACGTTAGTTACAGGTGCAAGCTAACTAGCTACATTGCCTTACATGTTTAATGCTTTTCGACCTGTCCCCAAATTAATGTCATTGGTTCAGAGTTTGTTTTCATATTTTAACCTGCAAGGGGGGCAAAATAAATGTATGCACGATGGTGCATGCGGGCAGCCGGTTTGGGTTCTGTGTAAGAACCATCGCCTCCTCTCTCTCATTTTGGATTGTCTTTGTTTCTCTAATATTTCTCTGTCCCTCTCTCACTTTTAACTAACTCGGATGTCATTTTAAAGGGTCTATTAACATGCACACCGCCACTCTGCCTCTCGTTGTGGTGTTGAGAATGTGAATAAAGGCACATTTCTTAGTTCATCCTTAACAAGAATGACACTGAACATGTAGGCGAGGGAGTAATTCTTAATCTATGAACAATTTTGAAGTATGTAATCATTCTAAACACAGAGAGTTTACATTGTGTAGCTATTTAAACATACCGCAAAGGCTTTGAATGAAAATGTGTTACTGCAGCTTTGGTGTTATGTAATAACCCCACATTTGCGTAATGCATAGCGCTATGCATGAGTAATAACATGTTAATAACAGCTACGTTTCTCACCTGGCAGATTCAACTCTCTCCACAACAGGAAAGCGCTGAGGAAGTCCCGCCTTGTCAGTCAGAAAGACGACGTTCACCTCTGCATCATGTGTCTACGTGCCATCATGAACTACCAGGTACATACCTCCCCATGGAAACCTTATTTAACCTTTATTCAACCTATAATATTTTGCCAAGTAGGCCTATTCACCTCTATGTCTACTGTTAAAACAGAGTGACTCAATAGAGTTAGCTAGGAATAACGTTTATTTTAGCCTCACGGTTTGTGGTTTTTCACACCGTAACTTGATGCCTCCCTCCTGTGCTGGGTGACGGTTTCCAGTGAAAAAAAGACAGTTGACGAGGCTTTGTGTCAGTAGGAATCAAGTCTACCCTGCAGTATATGTCATATGACTGACAATGGTGATGACGGACAACTGTGTGTATGTGTGTTTAGTCTGGGTTTAACCTGGTGATGACCCACCCATGCTGTGTGAACGAGATCACGCTCAGCCTCAACAACAGGAACCCCAGGTGAAGACCTGTATTATTAGTATGTGTGTGTGGAGTTTGTATTTCTGTCTGTTGTGTAAAATAACATTGTTGTTGAGTGTGTGTGTGTGTGTGCGTGTGTGTGTTTTTAGTTTTACTATCTTTGTGGGGACCAGAAGTGGGGACATTTCGCCAGTACACAGAAGAAAAAAGGCTATGTTAGGCTTAGCGGTTAGGTTTAGTGTCAGGGTTACAATAGAGTTAGGGTTTAGAGTAAGGAGTTAGGCTTATGGGTTTGGGGTTAAGGTTAGGTTAAGTTTAAGGGCTATGTAAAATAGGATTTTGAATGGGAACCAATTGTTTGGCCCCCACAAGAATAGTAAAACAAACGTGTGTGTGTGCATGCGTACGTGCACGTGTTTGTGTGTGTATGAGGGTATTATAATGTACACTTCTACCCATCAGGACCAAGGCCCTGGTGCTGGAGCTGCTGGCTGCCGTGTGTCTAGTGAGGGGGGGTCATGACATCATCCTCTCCGCCTTCGACAACTTCAAAGAGGTTTGAGGGTTATCCAAGATGACAGTCTCTTCGCCAACAAGCCCTACACCCCTCTCTCAATATCATATTACATGTCATAGAGGCTCCCAGTTTCCCAAATCTCCCATTGACGTCAGTGCACAATTTTACGCAATGCTTACATTAGTTACATGCAGAGATCTCTCCAAAAATTAGGACGTGGCCATCAGTCACCTGCGTGCTTTCCTTGACTCACACTGGCAGTGTGAACACAGCTCACTCCAAGTCAAACTCTCAACGCCCATCCAAAGACATCCTGTCTCAGTTTGAAACCCCACCACCCCCTTCACACATCGAACCCCATGGCAGCTGTCGGGCAGTTGTCCCCTATAAGCAGACACAAAGTAAAGAAGGGGCGGGAGGGGGTGGGAGCACAAACATTCGTAACATTTGTTGGCAACATGACAGTTGAACTTTTCTGTGGACCTTTCATCAGTGTCTGTCAAGGGAGCAACTGTTGCCAACAGAAAAAGACCTCCATGAATAGGGTTACCCAGACATTGTGATGTAGACCTGGGTATTATTAGCAGTGGGCAGCTCTTCGTACTTGAGGCCCCACTGCAACCTAGGGATAGTTGCCCCTAAGCACTGATCTGTGGTCAGTTTTGTCTTTTAAGTCCTGATTGGCATAAGTAGGAATGGGGTGAGTGAAGCTGATCCTAGACCAGTAGTTATGTGAAACCTCTCCCTAGTGCGGATAATTACATGGACATTGACCAGAGCAGACAACTCTCTATCAAAAGGTCTCACATTCGCTCGTTTCCTATGACGTATGTCTGGTGGCTTGAGGAAGTATCAGAACACATGATATATCAGTGTTGGTTACTTACAGTCCGCATTTTTAACGACCTATAATATGACACTCAGAGATAGGCATCGGTTAAACAACACACACAAAGTTGTGAAATATTTAAAGAGGGATTGAGTTTTTCTACCCTCTTTCAAATCAGCTCGATAAAAGTCATCAATAATTGCGGTATCCAGAGCTCTCGCCTTCTCATATCCAATCGCACACGTTGTTTACGCAATACCTTAGAGTAGTATCCTAGCATCCGTTACAGAGCTGGCATCAAAAGTGGCACAGTGAGTGGTCCTTGTTTCGGTACAGCGCAGAGAGACTGTGTGGGTGAGAGACTAATGGAGGGAGAGAGCGAGAGATGACAGATAGCACATTGTAGAGGAGTGAAGTAGCGGAGGCGGAAGTGCTGCGGGCCAGGCTGGCTCCTGTTGCCCACAGTGGCAGAGCGTGGGCATTGTTGGGGTACAGGCTGGCATGTTGAAGTGCAGGCCTGCATTATTTAGTGGACATGAGCGGGTAGAGGGGAAGGTGGCGTTAGTCCTTAAAGACATATCACACGTGATAATGGATATCACACAATAAGAGTTGTCCAACTGATATATTTCAGTTTCAAACACACTACTTACTCCTAGAGTGCAGAGTGTTCTGAACCCACTTCTGTATGTAGGAGAAATGCTGATGTTTTATCTTCCATTATTAAAGTCAGTTTACTTCTATTATTGAAGTCATTTGTGATGGCCTAGTGGTGGAGAGAGAGTGGGAGAGAGGCGAGGCATAACAAGTGAAAGATAGACCGCGTGGGGTACAGCTGGCTGTACCAGCTGTACCCCCCGTGCATATTTGTAGTGTTGCAGTGCAGAATTATGTGCCCAATCGAAAAACTTTTCGCCTTCCATCTATGTCGTTCGTAAGGTATGTGGAGAGATGAGCCGCTTTGAGAAGCTCATGGAGTATTTCTGCAATGAAGAAAGCAACATTGACTTTATGGTGAGTCTGGCTCCAAAGTGCGCAATTCGTGTTCATTAGGTGTTCCTTATGTCCATCTCCATCTGTACACAGAAGAGATATTGCTCAGACTTGAGAATCAAGTTATAGTAGATGTCAACTTGTCTCCATTGATGTAAACCATTGAAATTACTCGAGCATAGTTTTCCCAAGGTGTACCATGCTATCGCCTACTGTTTATGTCCACCAGGTGGCGTGCATGCAGTTCATCAACATTGTGGTCCACTCAGTGGAGAACATGAACTGTAGGGTCCATCTGCAGTATGAGTTTACCCACCATGGCCTGGATGACTATCTAGAGGTGAGTGATACAGAATCACAGAGAGAAGTTTCCCCTCAACCACTGATACGTGGTCAGATATTTTCAGAAAATATCGAAATATACCCCCAGTTTTTTTTTAAAGAATATGACTTATAATACCTTATAATTATAACTTATAACATTAGTACAGCTGTCTTTCCTTAACATTACCAAAAAATCTAAGGACGCATAATTCCAATGAGTATGTTTTGTTGTCATAGGAGACTTCATTTGAAGGTAAACCAATTATGCATTTGTGGGCACATCATTAAATAAAACAATAGTAATGTATGTTTGTCTCTATGTTTGTCTATATATACAGTGCATTCGGAAAGTATTCAGACCCCTTCACTTCTTCCACATTTTGTTACGTTACAGCCTTATTCTAAAATGGATTAAACAAATAACAATCCTCATCAATCTACACACAATACCCCATAACGACAAAGCGGTAACAGGTTTTAAGAAATGTTTGCATATGTATAAAAAATAAAATAAAAAATGAAATACCTTATTTACATAAATATTCAGACCATTCTGACCCTATGAGACTCAAAATTGAGCTCAGGTGCATCCTGTTTCCACCTGTGGTAAATTCAATTGATTGGAAATTATTTAGAAAAGCACACACCTGTGTATATAAGGTCCCACAGTTGACAGTGCATGTCAGATCAAAAACCAAGCCATGAGGTTGAAGGAATTGTCCGTAGAGCTCCAAGACAGGATTGTGCCGAGGCACAGGTCTAGGAAAGTGTACCCAAAAATGTCTGCAGCACTGAAGGTCCCCAAGTACACAGTGATCTCCACCATTCTTAAATGGAAGACGTTTGGAACCACCAAGGCTCTTCCTAGAGCTGGCCGCCAGGCTAAACTGAGCATTCGGGGGAGAAGGGCATTGGTCAGGGAGGTGACCAATAACCCAATGGTCACTCTGACAGAGCTCCAGATTTCTTCTGTGAAGATGGGAGAACTTTCCAGAAGGACAACCATCTCTGCAACACTCCACCAATCAGGCATTTATGGTAGAGTGGCCAAATGGAAGCCACTCCTCAGTAAGGCACATGACAGCCCACTTGGAGTTTGCCAAAAGGCACCTAATGGACTCAGACCATGAGAAACACGATTATCTGGTATTATTAGCAAAGTACAGAGCGATCCTTAATGAAAACCTGCTCCAGAGTGCTCAGGACCTCAGACTGGGGCAAAGATTCAACTTCCAACAGGACAACGACCCTAAGCACACAGCCAAGACAATGCAGGAGTGGCTTTGGGACAAGTCTCTGAATGTTCTTGAGTGGCCCAGGCAGAGCCTTGATTTCAACCCGATCGTACATCTTTGGAGAGAACTGAAAATAGCTGTGCAGCAATGCCCCCCAAATGGGAGAAACTCCCCAAATACAGGTGTGCCAAGCTTGTAGCGTCATATCCAAGAAGACTCGAGGCTGTAATCGCTGCCAAAGGTGCTTCAACAAAGTGCCGAGTAAAGGGTTTGAATACTTATGCAAATGTGATATTTCCTTTTTTTATTTAAGAACAAGGCTGTAACGTGACAACGTTTTGAAAAAGTGAAGGGGTCTCAATACTTTCCGAATGCACTGTATGTGTGTATGTGTCCCTCTGTCATGCACAGAGGTTAAAGTTCACGGAGAGTGACCGGCTGCTGGTGCAGATCCAGGCCTACCTGGACAACGTGTTTGATGTGGGGGCTCTGCTGGAGGATGCAGAGACCAAGAACGCCCTGTTGGAACACATGGAGGAGCTGCAGGAGCACAATGCACAGGTGACCATACCATAAAAGGACACACATCCTCTATGTAACCTCTATTCTGATGTGTTGCACCCGGGTGAACTTGACGCTTTGCTTGTACACACGTTGAAGGTTTAGAGTAAGTAGATGTGCTGTGCGCTTCTACATGTGTCTGTGCGGCTATATAAGTATGTACATGTGTGTGTTTTAGATAAGCAGCAGACTGGAAGAAAGCGAGAGGGAGGCGTTAGAGAAAGTGTCTGAGCTGGAGAAGCAACTCATCCAGACCACCAAAGAGGTGGAGCTCCTAAAGGTAGACCTATCATCTAACCACAGTCCATTACATTCACAAAGAAGACTTGCGTTAGATCCCGAGCTAATGCCTAGGCTATAGCTCAGAGGGCTAACACACGGACATGTTTGTCTGTGTAACAGGAGAGTCTGCGTGAGTCCTGTGCCCAGGGGACCATTCTACAACAGCGGGAGATAGAGCGAGAGATAGAACGAGAGAGGGAAAAAGAGCGGGCGAGGGATAGAGATCGTTTGGCCCAGGCCTTAGCGGAGCTGGAGGAGAAAGTTCAGGGGCTTGTGTGCCAGGGGCTGATTCGAATGGAGCGCACGTCCTCGGGACACCTGGACCTCCATGTGGTCCCTGTCATCCCTCCTGTTTCCATCCCTGCAAAAACAGGTAAGCTACAAGCCACACACATGGGCTCAGAAACCATGTCAGAAATCAAGAGTTTCATTGCAAAATGCTAGATATCAATTTTCTGAAATGTTGGGAAAATTAGCTTTTATTATTTAAAGAAATTATGAAAGAGATTGGTGTGTTTTTTTACACTATCTAGTCATGGCATGGGGTTGTTTAATGACAGACAGGTATTTGTTAAAATCTATTACTGGTTTATTTTCAGAGAGACAAATTATCATGTTATCAATGCTATGTACCAGGCTCACTCTCAGAAAAATAAATAGTATTGCTAGGTTTTTCACAGTAAAATGAAACAAATAAGTACATATATAAGTATATATATATTTAAATACAGTAATATGAGATATGTATGAAAAAATGTACATTTGACATTTTAGTCATTCAAGCAGAATATCTGATCCAAGGCAACTTAAAGGTCCAATGCAGCTGTTTTTATCTCAATGTCAAATAATTTCTTGGTAAAAATTAAGTACCTCACTGTGATTGTTTTAAATTAAAATGGTCAAAAAATAAAGAAAAATAGCAATTTCTCAAGCCATAATTTAGCTAGGACTGTCTGGGAGTAGAGTGGGGAGGGGAAAACAGAAAACTATAGCTATTATTGACAGAGAGGTTTGGGAAAAAAATTTTTTTTTTAAATCTACACACAAAACCCCATAATGACAAAGTGAAAATGTTTGCACATTTATTGAAACTGAAATACATAAATATCTCATTTACATAAGTATTCACACACCTGAGTCAATACTTTGTAGAAGCACAGCTGTGAGTCTTTCTGGGTCTCTAATAGCTTTCCTCACCTGGATTGTGCAACATTTGCCCATTTATTCTTTAAAAAATGATTCAAGCTCTGTCAAATTGGTTGTTGATCATTGCTAGACAACCATTTTCAGGTCTTGCCATAGATTAAATTCAAATTCAAGTACATTTCAAGTAAATTTAAGTCAAAACTGTAACTCAACCACTCAGGAACATTCACTATCTTCTTGGTAAGCAACTTCAGTGTAGCTATGGCCTTGTGTTTAATGTTATTTTCCTTCTGAAAGGTGAATTAATTTCCCAGTGTCTGGTGGAAAGCAGACTGAACCAGGTTTTCCTCTAGGATTTTGCATGTGCTTAGCTCCATTCCATTTCTTTTTTTTATCCTGAAAAGTGGTACTCGGTAATGTGTTGTATTGGATTTGCCCCAAACATACTGTAACACTTTGTATTCAGAACAACAAGTTAGTTTCTTAGCCACATTTTTTTGCAGTACTACTTTAGTGCCTTGTTGCAAACAGGATGCATGTTTTGGAATATTTGTATTCTGTGCAGGCTTCCTTCATTTCACTCTGTCAATTAGGTTAGTATTGTGGAGTCACTACAATGTTGTTGATCCATCCTCAGTTTTACACTATCACAGCCATTAAACACTGTAACTGTTTTAAAGTCACACACCATTGGCCTCATGGTGAAATCCCTGAGAGATTTCCTTCCTCTCCAGCAACTGAGTTAGGAAGGACTCCTGTATCTTTGTAATGACTGTGCGTATTGTTACACCATCCACAGTGTAATAAACAACTTCACCATGCTCAAAGGGATATTCAATGGCTGCTTTTTGAATTGTACTGTACCAAAGGGGTTGAATACTTATTGACACAAGACATTTCAGCTTTCCATGTTTTATTAATTTGTAGAAATGTCTGAAAACATAATTCCACTTCTACATTAAAGGGTGTTGTGTGTAGGCCAGTGACCCAAAAATATCTGAATTTAATACATTTTAAATTCAGGCTGTAACATAATAAAATGCTGAAATAGTAAAGGGGTGTCAATGCTTTCTGAAGGCATTGTAATTTATGTCACCAGGTAGGCCAAAACTCCATCCCACCAAAACAGGCTGTAATTTCAGTGGTCTTTTCAAACAACTCTTACATTATTATAATTTTCACAGTTTCACAGTATGTCCAGAATTGGTCCAGAATACCCATACGTGTTCTCTTTGGTTGAGATCTGGTGACTGTGTAATATATGGAGCTACACACCTTTAATGATGAGTTACTCCACCTCAAGAATTCAATTTGGAGAAAAGCTCAGCACACGCATACTCATGCTGACTGGCTCTCATTCTCATGAGAAATAACTGCACTAACGGCTATCCGGAGGGCCAAAGTTAGTTATTTTAAGGAGCAGTTCTCTCTAAGTGGGTCTAACTCCAAGAAGTTCTGGAAAATGATTAAAGACCTGGAGAATAAGCCCTTCTCCTCACAGCTGCCCATGTCCCTTAATGTTGATGATGTAGCTGTTAATGACTAGGAGCACATGTCTAAGCTCTTTAATCACCACTTCATTAAGTCAGGATTCCTATTCGACTCAGCCATGCCTCATTGCCCGTCCAACATTTCCTCATCTCCCACCCCTTCTAATACCACTAGCCCCGATGCTCCTCCCTCTTTTCCCCCTGCCCCTTCTAATAAGTTTCTCCCTTATAGGCAGTCATGGATTCTGAGGTGCTGAAGGAGCTCCTTACACTTTACCCCGAAAAGACATCTGGGTCAGATGGTTTAGATCCTTTCTGCTTTAAAGTTGCAGCCCCTATCACCAAGCCTATATCTCTGACCTTTTTAACCTGTGTCTTCTCTCTGGGGAACTTCCCATTGCTTGGAAGGCAGCCACGGTGCGTCCTTCATTTAAAGGGGGAGATCAAGCTGATCCTAACTGTTATAGGCCTATTTCAATTTTGCCTCGTTTATCAAAAGTGTTGGAAAAACTTCTCAATAATCTTGATGTCAATAGTATTCTCTCTGGTATGCATTCTGGTTTCTGCTCAAGTTATGAATGTGTCACTGTAACCTTAAAGGTCCTAAATGATGTCACAATTGCCCTTGATGCTAAGCAATGTTGTGCTGCTATTTTTATTGACTTGGCCAAAGCTTTTGATAGGGTAGACCATACCATTCTTGTGGGTCGGCTAAGGAGCATTGGTGTCTCTGAAGGGTATTTGGCCTGGTTTGCTAACTACCTCTCTCAAAGAGTACAGTGTATGAAGTGCAGTGTGCCTGTCACAAGGGAGTACCCCTAGGCTCGATCCTAGGCCCCACGCTCTTCTCAATTTACATCAACAACATAGCTCAGACAGTAGGAAGCTCTTTTATTCATGTATATGCAGATGATACTGTTTTATACTCAGCTGGCCCCTCCCTGGATTTTGTGTTAAACGCTCTACAATAAAGCTTTCTTGGTGTCCAACCAGCTTTCTCTGCCTTTAACCCTGTTCTGAACACCTCCAAAACAAAGGTAATGTGGTTTGGTAAGAAGAATGCCCCTCTCCCAACCGGTGTGATTACTACCTCTGAGGGTTTAGAGCTAGAGCTACTACTGCATTACTCCTCTGTAAACTGGTCATCTCTGTATACCTGACTCAAGACCCACAGGTTGATGCCTATTTATAAAACCCTCTTAGGCCTCACTCCCCCCTATCTGAGATACCTACTGCAGCCCTTATCCTCCGCATACAACACCCGTTCTCCAGTCACATTCTGTTAAAGGTCCCCAAAGCACACAGTCGCTCCTCTTTTCAGTTCGCTGAAGCTAGTGACTGGAACGAGCTGCAACAAACACTCAAACTGGACAGTTTTATCTCCATCTCTTCATTCAAAGACTCAATCATGGACATTCCTACTGACAGTTGTGACTGCTTTGCATGATGTATTGTTGTCTCTACCTTCTTGCCCTTTGTGCTGTTGTCTGTGCCCAATAATGTTTGTTACATGTTTTGTGCTGCTACCATGTTGTGCTGCTGCCATGTTGTTGTCATGTTGTGTTGCTGCCATGCTATGTTGTTGTCTTAGGTCTCTCTTTATGTAGTGTTGTGGTGTGTCTCTGGCCGTGATGTGTGTTTTGTCCTATATTTCTGTATTTTTAATCCCAGCCCCTGTCCCCGCAGGAGGCCTTTTGCGTTTTGGTAGACAGTCATTGTAAATAAGAATTTGTTCTTAACTAACTTGCCTAGTTAAATAAAGGTTAAGTAAAAAAAAAAATCAATGATAGGCCATAACTAACTTGTGTTTAACAGCCAATCAGTATCACTCTTAAGGTTGAAGGTCAAAGGGGATATGTAAATGAGCGGTCTTGCAGTTAGATGTGTGCCTGCATGCACAGAGTTAGTTCTTACCATGCTTCAGATATAAAGGTAAAGGTTATAGGACTTCAGTCGCCATTGTCAATGTAATTATATCGTGCCATCTAGAGCACGATGTGGTGTCAGAAGTGGCAGAAGATTGAACTGCATGAGTGAGAATGATGACTTCACCAGCAGACTACTAAAATGAGTGGCTAGTTAGCAGGCTAACGCTAACTTGAGTGAAACAACATACTTTGCTATTGTTAGCTGTTACTTTGCTATAGTCAGCTGTTGCTGACTGGAAACCTTGCAGAAAACTGGCAGAAATGGGAACAAATACTGAACTTGTACTACTTAGCCAGTGGTCTAAATGACAAGCCAGAGGCTAGGACAATAGCAATTTTGCTACACTGCATCGGCGAAGACGCGCTGGAGATATACAATAAGATGGAGACCACATATGCCGGCCCGGAAAACAAGAAACTGGCCCAGGTGATGAAAGCATTTGATAACTACTCCACCCAGGAATACTGTGTTCCAGAGACATCCGTGTTGGGCACCGAAGTTCGACGAACAGGCAGTTGTTGACAAGAGTATAACCGAACTGAGACTGAGTGCAGCTGTGAGTTCAGACACAGAGGATCTAATGCTAAGGGGCAGAATTGTGTTTAGTGTCACAGATAGTGGACTAAGAGAGAAACTACTCTCCATTTCAGATTTAACCTTAGCTCAGGCCATAGATTTGTTTGTTTGCCGTGCAAAAGAAGTTTCATCAGCTCAGGCTAAAGCTATGTCAGCTAGCAGTAGCACGGAACAGTTTGCGCGTGCCGTGGGGGAAAAAAGGGCCGCCATCTTAAGCAATCACGAGTCAGAACAAAGGCAGGCCGCGCACTTCACCAGCGCGCAGCAGACAAAGACTTGTGGCAAGTGTGGAAAAACACACAAATCAAAGGGGTGTCCTGCGTTTAATATTGAGTGTTAAAAAAAAATATGTCAAGAGAAATGACTTAGCAGCAGTGTGTACATCAGGGGCAGAAGTTGCTACTGTTAAAACCGAGGTCAAGGAAGTAGACATTTTGTTCATAGGTGCAGTGACACAAGCATGTAAAAAATATGCTGGCTGGCCCACAAACTTCCGTATAGGGGGACAGGCGGTCAACTTTAAGTTAGACACTGGAGCTAAAGCCAATGTGCTTCCACAAGCAATAGGAGACAAATTGCCCTAGCAATTCAAAGTGAAAGAGGCTGAGACTGTACTCATAGCCTATGGAGGCACCCGCATTAAACCAAAGGGCATATGACATAGCAAGTGCACAAACAAGCCCATCTACAGTTCTGTGTTACAGATGCATCTGACACACCACTATGAGGCAGAGAGGCCTGAGTGCATCTGACACACCACTTTGAGGCAGAGAGGCCTGAGTGCATCTGACACACCACTACTAGACAGAGAGGCCTGTGTGTATCTGACACACCACTTTGAGGCAGAGAGGCCTGAGTGCATCTGACACACCACTTTGAGGCAGAGAGGCCTGAGTGCATCTGACACACCACTACTAGACAGAGAGGCCTGAGTGCATCTGACACACCACCACTAGACAGAGAGGCCTGAGTGCATCTGACACACCACTACTAGACAGAGAGGCCTGTGTGCATCTGACACACCACTACTAGACAGAGAGGCCTGAGTGCATCTGACACACCACTACTAGACAGAGAGGCCTGTGTGCATCTTACACACCACCACTAGACAGAGAGGCATTAGTGTATCTGACACACCACTACTAGGCAAAGAGGCCTGTGTGCATCTGACACACTACTACTAGGCAAAGTAGCCTGTGTTTATCTGACACACCACTATGAGGCAGAGAGGCATTAGTGCATCTGACACACCACTCCTAGGCAGAAAGGCCTGTGTGCATCTGACATACCACTACTAGGCAAAGAGGCCTGTGTGTATCTGACACACCACTACGAGGCAGAGAGGCCTGAGTGTATCTGACACACCACTACTAGGCAGAAAGGCCTGAGTGCATCTGACACACCACTACTAGGCAGAGAGGCATTAGTGCATCTGACACACCACTACTAGGCAGAAAGGCTTGTGTGCATCTGACACACCACTACTAGGCAGAAAGGCCTGTGTGCATCTGACACACCACTACTAGGCAGAGAGGCATTAGTGCATCTGACACACCACTACTAGGCAGAAAGGCCTGTGTGCATCTGACACACCACTACTAGGCAAAAAGGCCTGTGTGCATCTGCCACACCACTACTAGACAGAGAGGCCTGTGTATCTGACACACCACTACTAGACAGAGAGGCATTAGTGCATCTGACACACCACTATGAGGCAGAGAGGCCTGTGTGCATCTGACACACCACTACTAGGCAGACAGGCATTAGTGCATCTGACACACCACTACTAGGCAGAGAGGCCTGAGTGCATCTGACATACCACTACCGCCATGCTCCAAGGAAGAGCTACTCAAGCGCTATGCATCTGGGTTTGAAGAACTCGGTGAGTTTCCAGGCCAGCACCACATCTACATTGATCCAAAAGTCCCTCCTGTTCAGTCCCATATGCTGTGCTCGACCAGCTGAAAGAGACATTGGACATTCAAGAGCAGAGGGGTGTGGTCAGCAAAGTAACAAAACCATCAGCGTGGGTGAACAGCCAGGTCATAACACAAAATAAAAATGTCTCTCTCAGTGTGTGTTTGGATCCTAAGGACCTGAACAAGGCCATACAGCGCCAACACTTCTCCATTCCCACCTCAGAGGATGTGCAATGCCAACTAGCGGGCAAGAAGAGATTCACTATCCTAGATGAGAAGGAGGCGTATTGGCAAGAATCAGCTGATCTTTGGACATTCAATACCCCAGGTGCCGGTTTAATCGCTTACCTTTTGGTGTAAAAAGTGCCAGCGAAGGTATTTCAGCAGATCCACTCGGAGAGTTTTGGTGACACTGATGGTGTCTGTGTAATTGCAGATGACCTGACAATTGCAGCAGCCACCGAAGAAGAGCATGACCGCATTCTACAGCAGGTGATGGACAGAGCCATCCGTCTGAATGTGAGGTTCAATGCTGACAAGATACATGACATGGTGAGTGAAGGGAAGTACACGGGGCCCGCCATCAAGGTGACAGCAGTCACACAGACACCCCCACCAGAAGACAGAAAAGGTCGACAGAGATTACTGGGTATGACACACGTTTCCTAACCCAGTACATCTTAAGATGAAGCCACGCTCACTGCACCACTCAGAATGTTCCTCAGGAAGGACATGGCATGGCAGTGGCACCCAGAACAACAAGCAGCACTGGAGAGACTGAAGAAAGCCATCTCCCTTACGCCGCTGCTGAAACTCTTCAATCCACAGGAAGAGATTGAAATACAAGCTGATGCATCCAAAGAGGGACTTGGATGCAAGGTTAACAGCCTATAGCCTTTGCATCCAGAGCTCTGTCTGGGGCAGAACAAAATTATGCCCAGATAGGAAAAGAACTCCTGGTAATCTTGTTTGCACTGACGACGTTACACCAGTATGTCTATGGTGTCCCGGTCAGAGTTCAATCTGCCCACAAACCACTTGAGGCTGTAATCACCAAGTCCATTGGAAAGGCGCCTGCCAATCCGTTCTTCGAAGGACGCTGCTTCAAATACAGAAATATGACATTCACATCGTCTACACCCCAGGTAAAGACATGTTAAAAACAGACACCCTGTCCAGGGCTGTACCCCAGACTGCCACACATGAAGATTGTGACCTCAGTGACGAGAAAGTCATTTAAGTGGTCTCCACACATCAGCCACTGGAGGGTGCTGTTATGCAGCAGCTGGGAGCAGTCAGAGAGGCACACAGTGAGATGTAGCTGCTGAGGAACCTGCACAGAGATGGGTGAAGAAAAGTGCACCACTGAAAGCGCAAACCTACTGGCACATCAGAGACTCTCTTTACATTGAAGATGGACTACTCCCGGTAAACAAACGTATTATCATTCCCAAAGACTTTTAGACCTGAGGTACTTAAGAGGCTCCCCATTGCAAATCAGGGCATTCAACGCTCCTTAGCGCTTGCCAGAGCTCGCATGTATTGGCCAGGCCTCGCTGATGATGTCTGAATGACGGTCGAATCGTGCACTTCCTGTCAAGAAAAAACGCCCAGCAACCAAAAGGAACCACTCCTACCACACACAGTGCCTGACACTCCATGGCAAAAAAACGCTGTTGATATGTTTAAGTTCCAAGGACGCTAATTGCTTCTGATAGTGGACAACTACTCCAAATATCCAGAGGTGCTGAGGCTGTCGGACAAGACATCAGGTACTGTCGTAGCAAAGTTCAAAGCTGTGTTTGCTAGACATGGTATTGCAGCTGAACTGATTGCAGATCATGTACCCTTTTCAGGTGCTGAGATGGCTCAGTTGGTGCAAAAGAGTGGGGTTTCAAAATCACTCATTCCAGTCCAGGGTTTTCCCCAGTCAAACGGAATGGCTGAGAGGGCCATTCAGTCAGTGAAAAACGTGCTGAAGTCGGCATCATAGACAGGTGTCGACCCTCACGCAGCTCTCCCGAACCTGAGAAACACACCTGCCCCGGGGTCTGCAGTACTCCCCTGCTCAGCTACTCATGGGACGTGTCCTATGCTCCAACCTACCTGGAAGTAAAGCCGCCCTTCAGCCAGTGACTCCCAAAAATGGCCAGCATGGCTTGAAATGCAGACAGCTGCAGCAGAAGACGAGCTATGACACAATGGCGTCACCGCTTCCTTCGTTTCGGGACGGAGAGAGAGAGTGCATGGAGACGGCAAAAGGATGGCAGCCAGCAACAGTGGTGAGAATCAGAGATGAACCGAGATCATTGTGATATCGTCACACCCGAAGGAGGTCGCTACCGCAGAAACAGAAAGCATCTCAGACCTGACAGAACAGCCAGGTACAGAGATAAGGAAGACGTCACAATCACCGACTCTGATTCAGACCAGGAGGTCGAAGAGGCGACACAAATGAACACAGACTGAACATGACAAATGACAGAGAACCAAAACCCTCTGTCATAGAGACTCACACCAGTCAGTGCACCGGAACCCTCTGTCTTAGAGACTCACACCAGTCAGTGCACCGGAACCCTCTGTCATAGAGACTCACACCAGTCAGTGTGCCAGAACCCTCTGTCATAGAGACTCACACCAGTCAGTGCACCGGAACCCTCTGTCATAGAGACTCACACCAGTCAGTGCACCGGAACCCTCTGTAATAGAGACTCACACCAGTCAGTGCACCGGAACCCTCTGTCTTAGAGACTCACACCAGTCAGTGTACCGGAACCCTCTGTCATAGAGACTCACACCAGTCAGTGTACCAGAACCCTCTGTCATAGAGACTCACACCAGTCAGTGCACCGGAACCCTCTGTCATAGAGACTCACACCAGTCAGTGCACCGGAACCCTCTGTCATAGAGACTCACACCAGTCAGTGCACCGGAACCCTCTGTCTTAGAGACTCACACCAGTCAGTGTACCAGAACCCTCTGTCATAGAGACTCACACCAGTCAGTGCACCGGAACCCTCTGTCATAGAGACTCACACCAGTCAGTGCACCGGAACCCTCTGTCATAGAGACTCACACCAGTCAGTGCACCGGAACCCTCTGTCATAGAGACTCACACCAGTCAGTGCACCGGAACCACCTGTCATAGAGACTCACACCAGTCAGTGCAACGGAACCCTCTGTCATAGAGACTCACACCAGTCAGTGCACCGGAACCCTCTGTCATAGAGACTCACACCAGTCAGTGCACTGGAACCCTCTGTCATAGAAACTCACACCAGTCAGTGCACCGGAACCCTCTGTCATAGAGACTCACACCAGTCAGTGCACCGGAACCCTCTGTCATAGAGACTCACACCAGTCAGTGCACCGGAACCCTCTGTCATAGAGACTCACACCAGTCAGTGCACCAGACAGCCAGGTGTACTAAACTACCAGCGAGGCTACAGGACTATGTGCTTGAGTGAGTCAGATGGAAAACCTGGTATTGTAAGTGGAACTAGACCACCATCTACCATTGACTCTACAGCAGTATTAAAATGACTATATTCTTGTTTAAAAAAAGTTTTGTTAAAAGGTTATGTTTGCTTGTAAGCTCTAACTAAGAGGGGGGGATGTAATATATGGAGTTATACACCTTTTAATGGTAGTCCATAACTCTCTTGTGCGTAACAGCCAATCAGTATCACTCTTGAGGTTGAAGGTCAAGGGGATATGTAAATGAGCTGTCTTGCAGTTTGACGAGTGCCTGCATGCACAGAGTTAGTTCTTACCATGCTTCAGATATAAAGGTAAAAGTTTTGTGTACTTCAGTCCCCATTGCCAATTGAATTATACCGTGCCATCTAGAGCACGACAGACTGAGACGGCCATGGCATATGGTTTGTTTTCATGCTTATCAAACCATTCAGTGACCACTCTTGCCCTGTGTATGGGGGCATTGTTGTCCTATGGGGGCAGAGCCATGGTAGCCAAAATAATAGCCTGCCCAGTATTTTTTATACATGACCCTAAGTATGATGGGATGTCAATTGCTTAATTAAATCATGAACCGCACCGTGGTGGAAGCACCTACTTTCAATATACTTTTATCTCTTTTACTCAAGTGTTTCCATTATTTTGGATATAAAACACAGGAAATCATGTTTTTGACTGCACTCGGCCTATAAGATGGATAGGTTAGACAACCACATATTGGATACGAACATTCCATTCCAGCTAAACAATGAATATATAGCGTTCTCAAATCTATGAATAAAAAATCTGAGAACAGTCATATTTAATGAAATGAAATGAAAGATACCCATCAGCAATCATTTCTGATGAAAGACACAAATGTGAAAAATTGGTAGATATTATGCTTTGGAAATAAATTCTTCAAATATTAATTTAGTTTGGTTTATGGAATCAAATTCATCATATCAAAATGACATTGTTTCATTTTCCCTGCATCCACAGAACACTTCGCGACTGTCGAGGGCCCTCCCACATCAGTAGTCCCTCCCCCTCCTCCACAATTAGCTGGTACAACAGAGGCCACAGCACATGCCCCTCCTCCCCCCCCGCCCCTCCTCCTCCTCCTCCCCCTACATGCTCGACTGCACCACCTCCTCCGCCCCCACCTCCTCCAGCGGGTGGTATGCCCCCACCACCTCCGGGCGGTGGAATGCCCCCACCATTTGGGGGTATGCCTGATGGACACACTGGTAAGCTAACACGCGATAGGTCAAGATAGTTCTGTCAGTCGTGTTTCTAATGACAAAACGTTCAGTTAAGTGGATCCCACTAAACAAGGACTGGCCGTTTAGAAATGGTTTTACACAATGAAACACAACGTGTTCCTCTTCTGGACAGGTAACAGAAACAAGAAGCCCATTCAGACTAAGTACCGTATGCCTTCACTCAACTGGCAGGCCCTTAAACCCAACCAGGTGTCTGGAACCGTCTTCAATGAGCTGAATGATGAGCTCGTGCTGGGGGTGAGACCACCCTAGTCTACTAGCTATCTGCTTACAATCTGTATTCTTGTCCATCTCAATCTGTCCTCGTCTGTATGTGATTCCCTTTCTTCTCCTTCCAGTCTTTCCATCCCTCTTTCTCTGTCTCAGCCGCTCTCTCGTTTCTCTTTCTTCTGTCATCCTGAAATCCTTTTGTATTTCTCCCTCTATCTGATCTGTCTCCCGTCATATGACAACATTTCCTGCCGAATCAACGACTTGTTTAAACTGTAAATCGCACAGTTTGGACATTACCAACAGCACCTGCATTAGTCATCCACCTCTCCACTCCATGTCCTAGGTGCTAAACATGGATGCCTTTGAGGAGCAGTTTAAGACCAAGGCTCAGACTGCCCCGGTTGACGTGGGGCCCCTGAGAGCGAAGGTGGCCCAGAAGACCCCCAGCAAAGTGTCCCTACTGGAGCCCAACAGAGCCAAGAACCTCGCCATCACCCTGCGCAAGGGAGGCATGGCCGCATCAGACATCTGTACTTCCATAGAGACGTATGTGTCTGTTATCAAGTTATAAGAAAATGATACTACATGTAAATTGTGCGTAAGACTAGAAGTAGTACTACTATATATAGTTGAATGCATTGACTGTAAGTCGCTCTGGATAAGAGCGGTTGGATGACCAAAATGTTAAATGTATACCTTTTTGTAGTGTGACTATGCACAGCCAGAGAGAGGAATGTATAGTTAGCTGTGGTTTTACTAAGCATGTGATTGTAACTGATAAGCTTGTAACCGATGTGAAGTGTGTGAAGGATCACGACACTCATAACTCACTTCTATTGTCAGTTTACAATAATCGGAGTGTATGAACAGCATAGTAGTTGTACAAGTAGTATGAAGTAGTACTTGTACATAACCCTGGCTCTCTCCACTTTCTCTTGCCCCTCCCATACAGGTATAACCAGGAAGCTCTGAGCCTGGACTTCCTAGAGCTGCTGGAGCGTTTCATCCCCTCAGAGTACGAAGTCAAGCTCATCCAGAACTACGAGCGAGACGGGAGGCCCCTGGACGAGCTCCCCGAGGAGGACCGCTTTATGGTACGCTTTGGCAAGATCCCCCGCCTGCCCCAGCGCATCAGTACGCTCACCTTCATGGGCAACTTCCCAGAGAGCATCCAGCTCATCCAGCCGGTCAGTAGAAATACTGAAAACAATGTTATTTCGAGATTGTTTCAATGCTTTATCATCTAGTCGAATGCACAAAGCTTCCCCAAAATACCAGAGATCACCATAATATGTTCCCATCTCTCCAACAGCAACTCAATGCAATCATCGCTGCCTCAATGTCAATCAAGTCCTCTAGCAAGCTGAAGAAGATCCTTGAGGTACCGTTTAGGAGACTGCTCTTTTGCTACGCTGCATGGATGGTACGCGGCTATATTGTTTAGTTTTGTATGATGGCACAATGTTGGTGTCTAACTTTGGTATGCCTCTTCTGTTCCTAAGATCATCCTAGCCTTTGGAAACTACATGAACAGCAGCAAGAGAGGAGCAGCCTATGGGTTCCGCCTGCAGAGTCTCGACTTGGTGGGAAAGACTTCGAACATAAAGCGTACTCTATTTATCAACCAAATGTTAGAGGCTCATTTTGTGGTCCTTTTCCTACCATGAGGCACGTCGGTTTTGTACTCCAACCTTAGTCCGGAAGATTCACTTGGGTTAGCAGAATGTCATTTTAGCACAGCATCTAATTGATTATCTACGGTAATAGACTCAAATGGGGCTCCACCTCAGTGAGAGATCCAGAGATAACCGATTGTGACAGGCCTGCTCTGAATTAGCCACAGTGACTGAATGAATAGGACACTAAGTTGGAGCTGTGGAGGATGTCTCAACTAACAATGATTGCTGATGATAATCAATGACAGGCAGAGTTACCCAAACCATCAATTAACGTCAAAATGGATTTAATTGGAGACGAGTAACAACTTGATCATCAGAATTGGACACATTTGCTCTTGATCACACTGTATTTCTCATTTTGATGGGGTGCTGTATTCCTTGATTATCTGATCTCAGTTCTGTATGTGCTATCACTGACCCCTCTGACTACCACTGTCCTAAAGCAAATACAGATCTGGGATCAGGCTAACCTTTTGACTCTGTACCCTTTTTTTTAACCTTTATTTAACTAGGCAAGAACAAATTCTTATTTTCAATTGACGGCCTAGGAACAGTGGGTTAACTGGTCTAGGAACAGTGGGTTAACTGGTCTAGGAACAGTGGGTTAACTGGTCTAGGAACAGTGGGTTAACTGGTCTAGGAACAGTGGGTTAACTGGTCTAGGAACAGTGGGTTAACTGGTCTAGGAACAGTGGGTTAACTGGTCTAGGAACAGTGGGTTAACTGCCAGGGTCTCAAAAACATGATTTTCCTGTGTTTTATATATATTTCCACTAAGAGGTTAGAATAATACTGTGAAGTTGTGGAAATTAATATAATATCCTTTAAGTTTAAGAGCTGTTTGAAAAGAGCACCTGAAATTTCAGCCTGCCTGGTGATGTCACTCTCTGCCAATAACAGCTAGTTTTCAGTTTTCCCCCTCCCCATTCAGACCACTCCCAGGCAGTCCTAACTAAATTCTTGCTTGAGAAATTGCTCTTTGATAAGAAGCTATTTTTTTGTTTCTTTTTGACCATTTTAATTGAAGACAAGCACAGTAAGGTACTTAAGTGTTACCCAGAAATGATTTGATATTTATATAAAAACAGCTGCATTTGACCTTCAAAGTTTTGGCAACGTGGTACCTTCTTGGTTATTAGGTTTACTCATGAAATAGTTTGGAGCATGTACTGTATAGCGTGTGCAACTTTGTTTCTTTTTATTCAATCTAGCTGTTAGACACCAAGTCCACAGACCGGAGACAGACTCTGCTTCACTTCATAGTGAACATCATCCAGGAGAAATACCCCGAGCTCCAAACCTTCCACAGTGAGCTGTACTTCTTGGACAAGGCTGCTCTGGTGTCCCTGGACAGCATTCTGCAGGACGTGCGTGCCCTGGAGAGGGGCATGGAGGTGACCCGGAAGGAGTTTGCCATACACGAAGACAACTCTGTGTTGCAGGAGTTCCTCACCAGCAACAGTGACCTGCTGGACTCTGTAGTAGGAGATGGCAAGACAGCCCAGGTCAAATCTCCCTACTAAATGTATATATATATATATATA
Source organism: Oncorhynchus tshawytscha (assembly GCF_018296145.1). Classification (NCBI taxonomy): domain Eukaryota; kingdom Metazoa; phylum Chordata; class Actinopteri; order Salmoniformes; family Salmonidae; genus Oncorhynchus; species Oncorhynchus tshawytscha. Next base: position 10,093,183 of record NC_056453.1, read on the forward strand.
AAATTGACAATCAGTGTGGCAAAATGTACAGCCTAATATATCAATCAAATGTATTTATAAAGTCCTTTTTACATCAGCCGATGTCACAAAGTGCTATACAGAAACCCAGTCTAAAACCCTAAACAGCAAGCAATGCAGATGTAGAAGCACAGTAGCTAGGAAAAACTCTTGAGAGAGGCAGGAACCTAGGAAGAAACCTATGGGGTGAACCAGGCTCTGAGGGGTGGCCAGTCCTCTTCTGGCTGTGCTGGGTGGAGATTATAACAGAACATGGCCAAGATGTTCAAACGTTCATAGATGACCAGCAGGGTCAAATAATAATAATCACAGTGGCTAACCTAGTAACAGTTTTATTGCACTATACTAAATTAATTTAGGAGAGGCTAATAATATTTGTAAAACAGTACTGCTACAGAAAGCAATGAGGTACAGTGTAATGGAGGTATGATCTTTTTTTCCCCCCTCTCATTTTAGGATGTGTATGAATCAGCGGTGGAGTACTTTGGAGAGAACCCTAAAACCACACCTCCCTCCATGTTCTTCCCCGTCTTTGTTAGGTTCATCAAGGCCTATAAGGTTAGTCACCACGTTGACTGATTACGTTGTTCATTGATTCAATTCATTCGATCATTCATTCGATCATTCGTACTTATACCAGCCGACTATTAAAACGTAAGTACGTTAATGTATCAACAGAGACGAGCTGAGCTCTTTGCCACACATCAAACAGTAACTGTTGCATTAATGTGACAGTGTTCCATACATAAATGATTACAAATGTCTTTATAACACACACTTTATAACACACTCCCCCCCGGCAGCAAGCAGAGCAGGAGAATGAGCAGAGGAAAAAGCAGGATGTGTTGTCCAGTGAATGGAAAACTGGGCCACTGTCAACCTCGCCTAAGCCTGAAACATCCCAGAAGGTAGTCCGTGACACATTACCAACCACGTAGGAGCGATAAGACACAGGGAGAGTTGACTCACTCCACTTACCTTCAACACGCGTATAATTTAGACCCCAACATTTTTTGCCTGCCCTTTGACCCCCCGACCCCCCCACAGCAGTTACCCATGATGCCCCAGATGGATCTGA